>NW_007246521.1:0-35658 GCF_000164805.1 Carlito syrichta
GGAATGGGATTAACAGTAGCAAATATCTGTCTGGGGCTGGGAAAACACCTCTTATCAACAGGGTGCCTGAATGAAACGTAATTGTACACTTAACCCTTAACTGTACCCCACAAAACCATAATAAAAAATACTGATTAATTATAAAAAATAAATAAATAAATACTTAAAAACAACAACAACAAAAAAATGGGACTCCAGTCTCTTCTGGCTTGTAGTGTTTCTGCTGACAGATCTGGAGCAATTATGATGGGTTTTCCCTGGTTGGTGAGTTGACATTTCTCTCTTGCTGCCTTTAGGATTTTTTCTTTAATACTTACTTTGTGGAGGTGGATTGCCCTGTGTCTTGGGAATGGTCTTCTCATGTAATACCTTGCAGGGGTTCTCTGAATCTCTTGTACTTGAATGGTCAGTGCTCTAGTGACATATGGGTTTTACTTGGATGATCTAATGGAATGCTTGTTTCCTGGTGTTCCCAGTTTCCCCTTCTGCTTCAGGGATACCAATAGGGCATGGACTTGGCTTTTTGACATAGTCCCACATCTTTTGGAGGCTTTGCTCATTCTTTTTAAGTTTTTTTCTATGTTTTTTTGACAGACTGAGTTAGTTCTGTATTTTAGTGTTCAAGTTTTGAGATTCTTTCCCCTGCCTGATTGATCCTGCTCCCTATGCTTGTTATTGCAATACTTAAAAATTCCAGAATGAAATTCTTCATTTCCAGTAACCCAGAATGGGCTTTCTGAAATTGGCCAACTCTACTTCTACTTCCTGTATGACTTTGGTGAATTTCTCTTCTAGTTTCTCATGGTTCCTTTTATTAACTTTAGCCATCCAATCTCTGTGTTCTGTGACTGTCAGGGCAGGTTGTCTGTGGGGCTTTCATTGATTGTGCACTGATAGCTGCTCTTTTGGGTGCTATCTCTTTAAGATTCTTAGGATTCTCTGTGTTCATTGATTCTTCCTCATTTGTGAAAAGCAATTCTTTCCTCTTTATCTTTCTTCTTCAGTTTTGTTTTAAAGCTAGCTAATGTCTTTCTGTTCCAAAGTCTTTTCTGCTGTTCAATATAGATCACATGATGAGAGAGAGAGATGGGTATTCACTTCTGCTCCATGCTCCACCCTTAAAAAGGCTTTTCTGCTATAGAATTTTCCCCACAGTTAGTCCTCTTTGGCTAGTTTTCAGTCCCTGTTGCAAGTACCCTGTGGAGAATGGGTGGGAGATGGCCTCCTTATCTGTTGTTTGCAGTTTGAGGTCCAGAGAAGCCCTCCACTGGCAAAGACTTTGGGTGTCTTTCCTGTCATTCCCTCCCCATTCAAGTCTTCAAGAGCGAGCTTGCCATCATGGGTGGATTAGCCCTGAGGGTGTGTAGGGCTGGCAGGAGATCTTTCCTGATCTAGGGGGTTGGTTGCCAGATGTTGGCAGTGAGCACTGGTCGAATGTAATCTGCAAATGACCTTTTCTAGCTTGGAAGCTGGTTGCTGGGCTCCATTGACAGAAGATGTATACTCGAGGCTATCCTAGTGTGGGTTTGTTCCCCATTCTACTTGGGCTTATCAGCACTCTTCCTGAATGGGGCCAATGACTCATGCATGGCTGGGAAGTGGAGAACTGACTGACCCAGAGTGTGTCAGGATCACACATTCCCTCTTGTACACAGGGCAGGGCTCCAGTTTCTATGCAAATCTGGCACACAGAAGGGGACGAGGCAGCCAGATTCCAGTGTCTGCCGTTGTAGTACTCTGCTCTTTTGTCTTTTTGTGTTTGGGTGCAGGGTGCTTCACCCATCAAAAATTGTTCAGGGTGCCTGTGTCTATTGGTGACTGGGTCCCTACCCTCTGCCTAGCTTGCTGAGAGAGATGCCTGTCTACTGCTCTATGATGGCCTTCCCCCTCAAGTTTCAATTTCTGTTTATGACTATTACATAGACATATTTTTGCTTTTTATATATTGATCTTTATTTTGTGATCTTGCTAAACTTAGTTGTTATATCTAATAGCTTTTTTGCAGATTCTTTAGGATGCTCTACATAAACTATCATACCTTCTGCAATAAAGACAGTTTTGCGTCTTCCTTTTGAATCTGTGTTTTCTTTTATTTATTCCTTCTCTCTCTTTACCCCCTTCTCCCTCCCTCCCTCCCATCTTTTCTTTCTTTTTTCTTATTACATCTGTTAGTATTTCTGATCCAATGTTTAATAAAAAAGTAATGAAAGTATATATATATTATTGCTTCTAATCTTAAAGGGAAAGCTCCAATTTATTAAATAATTGCATTTATTCTGCTACAGAATAGCTACAAGTCTTTTTAAGTACCTTACATCAGGTTGAAGAAGTTCCCTTTTATTGGTGATTTTCTAAGAGTTTTTATTATGTGTAGATGTTGAATTTTGTGAAATAATTCTACCACATTTATGAGATTAATATATGATTTTTTAAGTAGGTTTCTGTGATAAATCATTTTCTGAGAATTAAATCAAACTTGTATTCCATGAAAGAAATTCACTTGGTGATAAAGTATTGTAGTTTATTTATTGATAGACTTGATTTTCTTTCTTTAAAAAAACATTTATAATAAAATAATTTTAAAAATTCTTTTTTATTTTAAAGTTGTGTGGTACAATTCAGGGTTAGGTATGCAAATATTCGTTATGCAGGTACCCTTGTTGATGAGGTGTGCCTCCCCCCTTCCCCAGGCAGGTTCCCACCACTGCCAATCCTGCTTTTCCATTCCTCTCCCGGCAGTTTCTCACTGCTGCCAATCCTTGATTTTTTAAAGTTCTGGTTAGAATTTTTGTACCTATATTCAAGAAGTATATTATCTATAGATTTTTTTGTTATTGTTATTGTAGTTTTGGTATCAGAATAACAGTGGCCTTATAAGTAAGAAACTCTTTCATTTTCTAAAATTTTCTAGAAAGTTTATGTAGAATTGGTATTTTGTTCTTCCTTAGAATTATGGTAAAATTAACAAATGAAGTCATCTGGGACAAGAATTTTGTTTGTTGGAAGGTTTTTAACTATAAATTCAATTTTTAAAAAGATGACAGATATTTGTGCTATTTATTTCCTTTTTGAGTGAGATTCAGTAACTTTTACCTTTCAAGGAATTTGTCAGATTTATTGACATAAGGTTTTCTAATATTGTTTTCATTCTTTTTTTAATGGCCTAATTCTCTCAATTTACCCACTTCAAATGTACAAATCAATAGTTTTTGGTGTATTCACAGGTATGCAAAACCATCACCTCAGCCAATTTTAGAACAGTTTCATTATCTCAAAAGAAAATTCCATGACTTTTAGCTATTATCTACCCTATTCTCTCACCTCATCTCAGCCCTAAGCAACCACCCACTACATTTTGTCTCTATGAATCTCCTTACTTGGGACTTTTATTTGAAGGAATCATATAGTATATCATCTTCTGCAACGGGCTTCTTTCACTTAGCATACGTTTTCAAGGTTTATACATGTTGTAGTATATATCAGCATTTTATTTCCTTTATGGCCAAATAATATTCCATTTCATGGATATACTACATTTTGTTTATTGACTCATCAGTTGATGGGCACAGCTTATTTTCATCTCTTGGCTATTTCAGTAATGTTGCTACAAGCATTTATGTACAAACTTTTGTGCAGACATATGTTAGCAGTTCTTTGAATCTGTGCCTAGCAGTTGAATTGCTGGTCATACGGTAACTTTGTGGTCTAATCTTTTGAGGAACTACTAGGCTGTTTTCCAAAGCAATTCTGATATTTTGCTTTCTCAGTAGTAGTGTATAAGGGTTTCAATTTCTCCATAATCTTGCTAACATTTGTTATTATCTGACTTTTTATCATAACCATCCCAGTGAGTACGAAGCAGTATCTTCTTGCGGTTTTCATTTTCATTTCTCAGTGTTCAATGACGTCAGCATCTCTTTATACCTTTATTGACCATTTTGGTATCTTTCTTGGAGAAATGTCTATACATGTCCTTTGCCCATCTTAAATTGAGTTATTTATCTTTTTAATATGAATTATTAAATTATTATGTGAGACTACATTTTATATTATTAATTAGTAGTTTTAGTATTGAGTTGTTCTTTTAAGTACCTTACATACTCCAGATACAAGTCTCTTATCATATATATGGTTTGCAAATACGTTTTCTCATTCTGTGGATTGTCTTTTTCCTTTTTTGATGACATCCTTTCAAGTTAAAAGTTTTCAATTTTGATGAACTCTAATTGATTTATTTTATCTTTTGTTGCCTGTACTTTTGGTGCCATATCCAAGAAATTATTGCCAAATCCAATGTCATGAAGATTTTACTCTATGCTTTCGCCTAAGAGTTTTATAGGTTTGGCTCTTTCATTGAGATCTATGGTCCATTTTGAGTTGATTTTGCATATTGTATATAGTTTCACATGTGGCTAACCAATCAACTTAGCACCATTTGCTACAAAGACTATTCTTTTCCAATTAAATGGTCTTGGCAACCTCATCAAAAACCAGTTTGCCATAGATATATGGGTTTATTTCTAGACTCTCAATCCTATTTCATAGATTTATGTGTCAATTTTTGTGCCAATACCACTCTGTCCTGATCACTGCTGTTTTGTGTTAAGTTTTAAAATTAGGAAGTATAAATTTTTTCTATTTTGTTTCTCTTCTCCAAGAAGAACATTTAGAGTCCCTTGAAATTCCATATGAATTTTAACTTAGCTTGTTACTTTCTATAAAGAAGTTCTCTAGGATTTTGGTAGATATTGCAACAAATGTGTAGATAAATTTGAGTACTGTCATCTTAAAAATGTTAAATCTTTTGATTTACTAACATAGGTTATTTCTCATTTATTTGATCATCTATAATTCATTTTAGTAATGTTTCATGTAGTTTTACAGGACAAGTTTTGGCTTCTTGGACATACTCCTCATAATTTAGTCCACAGCTTGAGTTGGAGGAGATGAGAAATGTTGGCAGGCTGCCCCTCCTAGGGAGACACTATAACAGTTGTCTGGGAACGGAGGAGAAAAGACCTGGCTGCTTTGCCACATTCATATGGGTGGAACTCCTGCCAAGCTATGAAGCTGGAGAGAGATAGCAGTTTGTGACTCAAGGACTATGGACTCTAACTGTTTTGATTGAGTTCCAGCATCTTTTTTGAATAAATAATTCTTGAATAATAATCCTATTTTTTTTAAACGAAGTTCTCCCATAGGACAATTTCAAGAGATTTTAGATGTTTTGGTTTTTATAAAAACAGTTTTTACAAATTAAGCCTTCATCACTGGGACATGGTTCATGGAGTTCCTTATGCCGCCAGCCACCAAGTGGAACTTCCTTAATCATCGCTATTAAAAGCTTCAGAAGATACAACCATAAGAGCCTAAGACTCATCTCAATCTCTCTGAAAATTGCAGTCCTAAGATTCCATCTGATACCGATGATTTTATTTCCCTGAACAATGGGAAGGTTGGCATTGCTATTTACTGAATTTGGAAAGCCAGTAGCAGAAGTAGGTGTGGGTACAATGTCAGGAACTTGATTTTGGAAATGCTGTATTTGAGGTGCCTATGAGACATTCAAGGGAGTTATAAACAGGCAGGTAATTTGACAATCCTAAGGCTTAGACAAGAGTCCTTTGGTTGAAGTTTCAGTTTGGGAAAGAACCGTTTAGAAATAAGTCTACTTAAAAATACCCATAAAAATCATGTGCCAAGGTTAGATCTGACATTTTTTTTCTTGGTGTAATTATTAATGGCATGTTCTTTATCAAAAATGTCCTTATTTAGGGCAACCCCTTCAGGTCTCCTCCTACTTTGGGAGCTTCTCTGTTCTCTCAATAAGTCTTGATTTCTCATTTAAAAAATAAAATAAATTGAAATGTCCTTATTTAGAGAGTAATTTATATGGTTATTGTCTTCATAAAGTGTATAAATATTCAATCAGTGATGTCAATAATTATTTATGATATACACTTTGAAGAAATAATTCAGTAATGTCTATTTTTTATGATATAGTTTAGTTAAATTATTTTAAGAAAGTTTCTAAGAGAAAGTTATATGTACATACCTCTTGCATATTCCTTGATGGTAAAAATGAGATTGAACCTTGGTAAAATGAACTTTATTATTGGAATGTCACAAATGTGTAATGCATGAAATATTATGACTAAATTCAAGTAAATAACAGACAAAATAATTTAGCAAACTTAAAGTTGATGCAATTAAGTGAAGAAAAACTTTGAAGAGTAGCCATGTCAGCATTTGATGTTGATGCTTTTAAAATATTGAGTAGCATTTAACTCAAATATTCCTTTCATCTGTGCTTCAGTTTTTTTTACTAGAAGCTAGCATCTGATATATATTTATGCATTATATACTGAATATATACACATATTTGACATGTTCAATGCTTTCCTCTAGACTATAAGCTCCATGAAAACACAGATAACATTCAATTTTCCACAATATGCCCAGTGGCTTAAACTGTGCCTGTCATCTGTTTAATAACTTGATGCATACATATTACATGAATGAATACATAATTAGATGTGAAAAGATATTGCAGGAGCTGTAGACTAAGAAATGTGTAGGTTTTAATGAGATCAGTTGAAAGACTCTGATATCAAAGAATGATAACATGAGAAGGAATAGCTAGTTAAGGTAGACAGACCTTCGTACCCTCATGTGCATTCAATAAAGAAAAAAACTTCCAACCCATCATGCAATCTCTCGTCACCAGTCTTAGAGGATAGTCTTTGAGTAGGGAGAGCCAGAGATGGAATGAGGCAAACAATCACACTTGAAAAATATATTGGATTGGGCACTCTTTTGGTTACATATGACACAACTGGGATAATAATTCGACCATCAGAAATGTTTAAAAAGTCAGAGTGGTGAGGAAGTTCATCTTACAACTCTTTCCAATTTTGCTTTATGTTTGAAAATCTTTATAATAAAAAACTTAAGTGTAGATTATTGCCAATTTGAATCAATTGAGTTTATAAAATTCCTTGCATTCATGCTAACCATGAAATAGAAATTAAGATAAAGTATGTTGTATGTTAATCGGACTTGTAATGTACACATGAGCTTTCCATAAAGTTTGGAAAAATGGCATTGAGATATCTAACATTAATATTCTCCACTGATGACTTGGGTATTACTTAGGTTATCATTTACTAATTTAAAAATATGTGGCCCAAATTACTCCATGAATAAGTAGATACTTAGTTTAAGGAGGTGAATTTTCAATTTTTTTTGCAACTATTTTTACCTATTGTGAGAGAAAGGAAAAAATTGCTATCAGTCTATATATAGAAAATTGTGTCCAATATTGTTTCTAATATTACTACCAGTTTTTCAGGGCTCATTTACAAAATGCCTAAAAACAAACAATTGTGTTAAATAAGATGATCCTATTTTAACTTGCATTTTACAAGGACACATATGAAAAACTTTAATTAAAATGGTTTGGCATGATGATTTTTAGTCATAAGGTCATATTGCCACAAGTAGTGAAGATCTAAGCAATCGGGCTCATTACAAAATTAAGTGTTGATGGCTTTACTTCCGTATCCATGATGATATGAAATTTCTTTGTTGTTTGTTGCCCTCTGTTTCCCAAGAACGTCAGTGCACTCTTGATCCACGGCAAGGCCATAGTTATGTGAAGGTACCAGAGGGAAAGTGGAGGCAAACGAGACTAAAGTGAGAGAATAAGTATGTGTAGTGAAATCCATTTTAATATACAGTTGTCTCCCAGTATCCATAGGGGATTGGTTCCAAGGCCTCCCTTAACCACCAAAATTCATGAATGCTCAAGTTCCCTGATACAAAATGGTGTGGTATTTGCATATGAATTGTGCATCCTCTTCTCTTATGTACCTTAAATCATCTCTGATTACTTATGATACATAATACAATGGAAATGTTATGTAAATCATTGTTATATTATACTTCAAAGTTTATATTATCTTTTATTGTTGTATAACTGTTTTATTTCCCCAAATATTTTTGACCCTCAGTTGTTTGAATTCAAGGTTGCAGAAGTGCTGATATGAAAGGCCTACTGTGATTGTCAGCGGGGACATGTATGAGAGAGTTTTGAACCAGAGAAACAAATTATTTATGGATAAGCAGCAGTTGCTAACCATTTTATGGTTTGAATTTAATGCAGCCTGACATCCATCAGGAAAGTGTTCTGTGCTTAAATGGTTTCCTTGCTGATCTCAATCATTCTGTAGCCACAAGGGGATACACATTTTCCACAAACTATCCCTTAAAAACAGCTATATCAAAGTAAATGTGTTGAATAAAAAGCCAAACTGCATAGAGTTAAAACTTAAAAATGGAATAGAATGGTTTTTTCCAGATTATGTAATTATGTACCTTTTAATAATTTTTTGCACAAAGAAGAAGAGAGAAGTTCCCTTAAATAGCATGCAATATGTATGAGGATTTGTGTCTTATAAAAACTAAAAATGTAATGGCGATCAACAGTGGCATACCAAGTGTAATGCAAGAGGACGTCCCTCCTAGATTAGTCAGTAAAAGGCAGGGCTGAGGAGGGTGGAGGGAAACCAGAAGAGACTAAAATGAGAGAATAGGTGTGGGAAGTGAAATCCATTTTAATATAGAGTTGTCTATATTAAAGACTAATCTAGGAAGGTCCCTTCTAGATTAGTCAGTAAAGGGCAGGGTTTGGGAGGTGGTGGTATGTTTCATTTAGAGAATTAAAAATAACTAACTGAAATGTCTGCTTCTCGTTTAACTTCCAGACCAGAGCTGGCAAACATTTTCTGTAAATGGCCAGCTAAAAAACACTAGGCTTTGCAAGCCCTGCCTCCCTGTTCCTACACCTCTGTATTGTGTCTGGAAAGTAGCCAAGACAACAAGGAGACGGTGGGCATGGCTGTCTTCCAGTGGAACTGTATAGCTCCTGCAGCTCCTGTGTAAAGAGCAGCACCCCGGCACCCAGGTTGTGTGCCCTCCAAGTCCCGGTGTGGAAAGTGGCTTCCCTCCTGTTGACATTGGCCTTTGCCATGAATTTGGGAACAAGCAGAGCCTCCAACATCCATGCTGAAGTGTTACATGTATGGGGGGGCTCTGTCTTTGTCCTCTTCCCTCTTCCCATAAGACAAGGCAATACACGTGGACAGCACCATCTCCAGCAGTCTGGGATGAAGAGGACCTCAGGAACAGCAGAGGCTTATGGATTTGCAACAGACTGTGACGCTGTGTTGTCATAAAGCACTGCAGGTGTGGAATTGTTTGTTTCTACAGAAAAACTTAGTCAAAGCCAATGGGTACGTTTTCATCCCAACTTGATGTCAATCTTAACTCACTGAGACTGGGGAGTCAGGAAGCCTGAAAGCAGTTTCGGAAAGCATTTGTTGCCCATGAGAAACACGACTTCATTCTATTTTCAACTTCTAAAGGAGCTGCCAGGGCGCAGAATTTTAAAGCCGTGTAACTCCTGTGAGGCATTCAGATCTTCCTTCCCACATGCCAATGCCCATCTACGAAATAGAGAGCAAGTAAAATAAAGTTTTTAAATTGTCCATTTATTTTTTAGGTTGGACTAAAGCCTTAAGTCTCTTCTAATAATCTCAGCACAAATGTATCTAATGCTGCAATAGAGCCCATTATTCTGCAACTACTGAACAGGCACATATGGACTCCTGAGGAGTACTTATTAAACTGAATTCCTTTTGTTGGCTTCTGTGGGGGAGACAGGTGGTTGGAATTCTTTTAATATTATAAGCCTTTTACAAGTAAGCTCTTAAATTTGAGGGAGAATATGCACACCAATAATTATTGCTATAAAGAAGCTTGGAAAATATAATTTCAAACCACTTATAATCTAATTATATAGCTTCCATTTGGTTCCAGAAGGCAAAATTAAGAAAGGAATTTGGTTTCCAATCTAAATGGCTCAGAGTAGGTCCTTGTCTTAGTCAGTTTGGAATGATGTAACAAAATGCAATAGACTGGTTTATAAGTGGCAGAAATTTATTTCTTACTACTCTGAAGGCTGGCAGCCTGAGATCAGGGGGCCAGCATGGCTGGTTGAAGTCTCCTTTCAGGGCTGCAGTGTGCTGCCTTCTTCTTGTATCCTCAAGTGGTGGAGAGAAGGTGAAAGAGCTCCCTGAAGTCCTTTTGGTAAGGCACTGTTCCCATTCACAAAGGCTCTGCCCTCATGAGCTAATCACCTTGTAAAGCCCTCAGCTCCTATTATGGTCACCTTGGGCATTAGGATTCCAACATAAAAATTTGGGGGTACAGAAGCATTCAGTAAATTGCAGCTCTCGATAATTTGCATCCATCTAACAAATTCCTCTTGAGTAAGTAGTCTGATAGACATTGGGTGTCCAATAATGACCAGAGCAAAGAAAAATTTTGCCATGATGGTACTCTGGAAAACCATTGAAAACAGACATAAATTAATCACACTGCCCTCCAGCCCTCCAGCCTGGGCAGCAAAGTGAGACACCAACTCAAGAAAAAAAAAATGAAGAAATGCTGAACACTCAGTGCAGCATGGGCAGGTGTGTTGTCATGGTATAAGAAACAGTTACCTGTTTGCCACAATGTGGGGTGTTTCTTCTGCAAATTGTGATGCTACCATCTCGAAACTTCCAGATAAAAACGTTGACTGAGGGAAGCGGTAAGATGGCAATGGGGCAACCTGGTCTCTGAAGCCCTCTGCAAAGGAGATCTGCAGTGGGTCTCTGACTCTCGCCCCGGGGGCTGTGGACCCCAACATCGCAGCCTGCTCTTCAAAAAGAGCTCGGTTGTTGCCACCGCTGGGATATCACAACGGACTGGACAGTCACAGTGGTGCAAACGGTGCCACCGCCACAGCAGCCCCTCCCCCCCACCACCAATGCTGCGGCCTCTGTGACGGCCGTAGCACATCACACCACCCAGGCCCGAGGTGATCCACATCAAACCCCTTCAGGGAAGATCTGCTGGGATTGCTGCCACCTCTCCTGCAACCGAGACTGTCCTGCCTGCCTGCTGTAAGGCTCCTGTTGTCTGCTTTGAGGCAGGCAGCCATCTTGTTCCTGTCCGGCCCCACCCCCTCTGGGCCGAGCAGCTGAGATTGTACCACCTGTTGGTGATTCAAGATAACAACACCGAAACGGGAGAAACAAGCTTGATAAAGTCATAGACCAAAGTGGTGAACGGAGGGTAATCTGAACTGTCCTTCACAGCAGACCAGGGGCAACTGACCCTAACTGCAAACTAATTTACCATCTTGAAAAGAAAACTAGAAATCAGACCTGAAAGGACATTGGACTTAAACGAAATGTCTCAGAGTGTGCTTCATTGATTCTATTAGCTAATGATTTAATTCTATTCCTACTCTTTTTCCCTTTTTTCTTTTCTTTTCCATTTCTTCCTTCTTCTGTAAACCATATCTTTGTATAGAGGAACAGCAAACTAACAAGGTGGTTGGTTAGCTTGTATGTTAGTATCACTATATGTTTTATTTTTATTTTTTACTTTTTGTATGAGAGTTGGTTCGTCTGTAGCTGTGGTCTATTGTTTTTATCTGTTTCAGTATAGGCCTCTCTCTCTATTTGTTGGCACACTCGTTTGTTTCCCCCCTTACTCCTCTATCTCTCCACCCCCTTCTTCAACCCACTATCTGCTCCATTCTCTTCCCTCTGCTAACCACATTTTTTTCAGGGAGTAAACCTACAGCCCCACTGCACGGACAGATTCCAGGGCAGTGGGAAGTGGGTTCCACATTATCCACACACCTGTCAGCAAATACCAGGACCTGCAGACAGATTTTGAATCACAGTTCTCCCCTTAAGTAAATCTCAAAACTGCAAAAAGGACCACCTCCAACCTACAGTGCAACTTCAGAATTGAACAAAGGAAGAGGACATACATAAAGAATAGGAGATTGAACAAACAGAAGTAAAACCAATCCCTTTACCCCTGAATAACAGAATTAAAGAAGACGTTGACGTGGAGGGAAGGAAAAAGTAGGGAGGGGGAAAAACGCACAAATAAAGAAAACCCAAAAGAAGAACATAGGTCTTACACAGACCCCTGGGAAATCAGACACTGAGAAAACAGATTATGGAACACAAACAATGAAGAGCCCCCAGAATGACTGGTTATATGCAACAAACGCAGACATCAAGACATTAATGGAGAGAATTAAAAAAGTTGAGGAGAGACAAGAGGAAAATAGGAAGGAGCTGATGTCAGAAATGACAGCAGTAAAGAATACTGTGATGGAAATGAACAACAGACTAATAAGCATGGAAAACAGAATCAGCCAAGCAGAAGAAAGAATCTCAGAGCTCATAGAACAAAACACAGAACTAACCCAAACTGTCAAAAGCATAGAAAAGAAGCTCAAAAAGACAGAACAAAACCTGCAAGAGACGAATGAGCACTTCAAGAGACCAAACCTAAGAGTAATTGGGCTTCCTGAGGCAGAGAGAGAAATAGAAGCCACACTGGAACAAACATTTCATGAAATCATTTAAGAAAACTTCCCTCATCTCATTAAGGATGAAAAAATTCAAACACAAGAGATTCAGAGAACCCCTGCAAGACAACAAATGAGAAGACCAACTCTCAGACACACAATAATTTGCCTAAACAAAGTAGGTATAAAAGGAAAAATCCTAAAGGCAGCAAGAGAAAAAGGCCAGACTACCTACCAGGGAAAAACAATTAGAATAGCAGCAGATTTATCCACAGAAACCCTTCAGGCCAGGAGAGCCTGGAGCCCTATCTTCAAAGTTCTAAAAGAGAAACAATTTCAACCAAGAATAACCTACCCAGCCAAACTAAGCTTCATTCGTGAGGGAGAATTGAAATCTTTTCCAGATATCCAATCCCTAAGAACCTATGCTGCCACCAGACCAACTCTACAAGAAACACTTAAGAAAGTACTGAGCACAGAAGAAAAAGAAAAAAGAACAATAGCATTCTTCACAAGAGTACAGGCAAAAGATTAAAAACACACATGAACCAACTCCAAAACCCAAAGAAAGACAACAAACAAACAGGAACAACTCTGTAAGAACCTTATGACAGGGATCAACTCTTGTACTTCAATTATTAGCCTAAATGTGAACGGACTAAATGCACCACTGAAAAGACATAGAATGGAAAAATGGATAAAATATCATCAGGCAACAATCTTTTGCCTTCAAGAGACTCACCTCACTAGAAAGGACACCCACAGACTCAAAGTAAGAGGATGGGAAACAAACTTGCAGGCAAATGGAATACAAAAGAAAGGAGGAGTAGCGATCTTAATTTCAGACAAAATACCCTTCAAGCTATTAAAAATCAAAAAAGATACAGAAGGCCACTACATAATGATAAAAGGCTCAATCCATCAACAAGAAATATCTATCCTAAACATATATGCACCCAACATAGGTGCGCCAACTTTCATAAAGCAACTTCTAGGAAAACTAAAGAAAGATATTGACTCTAACACTATCATAAGTGGGGACTTTAATACCCCACTCACAACCCTAGACAGATCATCAGGACAAAAAATCAGCAAGGAGATCCGGAACCTCAATGTGACTTTGCACCAAATGGACTTAATTGATACCTATAGAGCACTCCATCCAAAGACCACAGAATACACATTCTACTCATCACCACATGGAATGTATTCTAAGATCGACCACATAATTGGCCATAAATCAAGCATAAGCAAATTTAAAAGGACTGAAATTCTACCATGCACCTTCTCAACCACAGTGGAATAAAAATAAACATTAACACCAACAAGGTCCCCCCCAAACCCACAAAGACATGTACACATCAAACAGCATGATGCTAACCAACTCCTGGGTCAATGATGAAATCAAAACACAGATCAAAAGATACCTGGAAACAAATGAAAATGAAGAAACATCTTACCAAAATCTCTGGGATGCCTTGAAAGTTGTAGTAAGAGGGGAATTTATATCCCTACAAACACACATGAAGAAAATGGAAGGAACAGAAATTCACAACCTAACAAGCCACCTAAAGAAGCTGGAAAAGCAAGACCACAAAAACCCTAATTTCAGCAGAAGAATCCAGATCACCAAAATAAAAGCCCAAATCCAGGACATAGAAGACAAAAAGATTATACAAAAAATCAATGAACCAAAAAGCTGGTTCTTCAAAAGGATAAACAAGATCGATGATCCCCTAGCTAGACTGACCAAGAAAAAACAAGAAAAAAACCAAATAAGCACAATCAGAAACACAAAAGATGAAGTCACATCTGACCCTGAAGAAACACAAAAGATCATTAGAGACTACTATGTACACTTGTATGGAAACAAACTTGAAAACCTTAAGGAAATGGAGGATTTTCTGACATTACACAACCTACCTAGGTTGGAACAAGAAGAAATTGAGACCCTAAATAGACCAATAACAATCAAAGAAATCGACTACGTAATAAGAAAACTTCCTACAAAAAAAGCCCTGGTCCAGATGGTTTTCCAGCAGAATTCTACAAGACATTCAAGGAGGAGCTGATATCAATCTTACTGAAGGTATTCCAGGCGATTGAAAAAGATGGAACTCTCCCCAAATCATTTTACGAAGCCAACATCACATTGATACCCAAGCCAGGTAAAGATCCAACAAAGAAATAGAATTACAGGCCAATATCTTTGATGAACATAGATGCTAAAATTCTCAACAAGATCCTAGCAAACCGGATTCAGCAATACATCTCAAAAATCATCCATCATGACCAAGTAGGCTTCATTCCTGGGATGCAAGGCTGGTTCAACATTCGTAAAACCATAAATGTAATTAAATACATCAACAGATGTCAAAACAAAAACCACATGATCATATCATTAGATGCAGAAAAAGCTTTTGATAAAATCCAGCACCCCTTCTTGGTAAAAAACCCTTGAACATCTAGGCATACGGGGAACATACCTCAAAATAGTAAAAGCCATCTACGAGAAACCCACAGCCAGCATACTCCTAAATGGACAAAAATTGGAACCAATTCCCCTGAAAATTGGAACTAGACAAGGATGCCCACTCTCACCCCTCCTGTTCAACATAGTATTGGAAGTCCTGGCTAAAGCAATCAGAGAAGAGGAGGCAATCAGAGGTATTCAAATAGGAAAAGAGGAAGTCAAGTTATCTCTCTATGCAGATGATATGATGGTGTACCTTGAAAATCCAAGAGAGTCTGTCAAAAGCCTCCTCACATTGATAAAGGCCTTTGGCAAAGTCTCAGGATACAAAATAAATGTACAAAAGACAATCGCATTTCTCTACACCAATAGTAAACAAACAGAAACTCAAATAAAAAACACAATTCCATTCACAATAGCCACAAAAAAAATGAAATACCTTGGCATCTTCCTAACCAGAGATGTGAAAGACCTTAACAATGAAAATTACAAAACACTGCTCAAAGAAATCAAAGCTGACATGAAGTGAAAAAATATCCCATGCTCATGGATTGGAAGAATCAACATTGTGAAGATGTCCATCTTACCTAAGGCAATCTACAAATTCAATGCAAACCCATTAAATTACCAACAACATTCTTCTCAGACCTAGAAAAAACAACACAGGAATTCATATGGAAACACAAGAATAGCCAGAACAACCCTCAGGAAAAAAAAACAAAGCAGGTGGTATCACAATACTTTATTATAAAGCTACAATCATCAAAACAGCTTGTTATTGGTACAGGAACAGGCATATATATCAATGGAATAGAATTGAGATTCCAGAAGCAAAACCTCAATTTCTCAATCAACTCATCTTCGACAAAGCCCCTACCACCTACCACTGGGGAGAGGAGAACCTATTCAGTAAATAGTGCTGGAAAAACTGGCTGACCACATGCAGAAGATTGAAACAGGACCCCTATCTATCTGCATGCACAAAGGTTAACTCCAAATGGATCAGAGACCTAAATGTAAAACCTCAAACCATAAGAACCTTAGAAAAGGAAGGAAATACCCTCATGGAAATTGGAACTGGCATCCAATTCCTGAACAAAACCCGAAACCCACGGGTCATAAGAGAGAAGATAGACAAATGGGACCTTATTAAACTGACAAGCTTCTGCAAAGCCAAAGAAACCATCAAGAGAGCAGGGAGACAGCCTACAGACTGGGAAAAAGTCTTTGCCAACTCTAGGTCTGACAAAGGCTTAACATCCTGGATCTACAAGGAACTGAAACGTGCTGAAAAGAAGAAAACAAACAACCCCATTATAAAATGGGCAAAAGATATGAACAGACACTTCACAAAAGAAGACATTCGAGCAGCCAACAAACACATGAAGAAATGCTCAACCTCACTAATCATCAGGGAGATGCAAATCAAAACCACACTGAGATACCACCTAACTCCAGTCAGAATGGCAATTATCAACAACTCAAAAAATAACAGCTGCTGGAGAGGGTGTGGTGAAAAGGGAACACTTCTACACTGTTGGTGGGAGTGTAAACTAGTGCAACCTCTGTGGAAAGCAGTGTGGCGATTCCTAAAAACTCTAAAAATCGACCTTCCATATGATCCTGCAATCCCCCTACTGGGTATATACCCTGAAGAACACAAATCACTCTATAAAAAAGATACCTGCACACGTATGTTTATCGCAGCATTGTTCACAATAGCAAGAACCTGGAAACAACCATGCTGCCCATCAAAAGAGGACTGGATTAAAAAAATGTGGTACATATACACAGTGGAATACTATGCAGCCATAAAAAAGAACAAAATCATGAATTTTGCAGCAACCTGGATGGAACTAGAGTCTATAATACTGAGTGACCTCTCACAGAAACAAGGATCCGAGTATTACATGTTCTCACTCATATAATGGACCTTGAACATCCAATGTAATACTATAAGAAAATGACTGATGTTACCGGGAAACTATTGGGGGGGAGGGGGATGGGATTAACAGTAGCAAATATCTGTCTGGGGATCGTAAAACACCTCTTATCAACAGGGTGCCTGAATGAAACGTAATTGTACACCTAACCCTTAACTGTACCCCACAAAACCATAATAAAAAAATAATGATTATATAAAAAAAAATGTTGACTGACCATTTAATCTGGAGGAACATATTTCCAAGTGTACTACAAATGGCCCATCCTCCAAAAAAGATAATTACGGGTTTTGGGGGCGGTAGATCCCCTTTTGTATACATGCACACACACACGCACGCACACACACACACATACACATGCACACACACACACCTTGGGTTGTCTAGAGACTACAAAGTGAGAAGTAGAGAGAGTTTAGGCTTGAGCTCTGAGGAAGACTAAATTTTAATACATTTTGCAAGTTTTCAGCCATTATTTCTTTGAATAACTTTCTTACTCTTTCTCCTTTTCTGTGACTCCCATTATGTGAATGTTTATGTATTTAACAATGTCCCATATTTCTCTGAGACACCGGATTTGGCAGGGCTCTTCTTGTCTGCTGGCTTTTCCTGGCTACATCCAGTTGATAAACTCCATTACTTGCTGGCTGATTACTTTGTTGTTTTCAGCAATTCCTTTGGGCATGAATTGTTCTACAGATCTAACCAATCATATTAGGCTCCTTTTAAAGAAATAATTCTGGCTGGCCATGGTGGCTCAGTCTATAAACCCAGCACTTTGGGAAGCCGAGACGAGAAGATTGCCTGAGCCTGGAGAGTTCGAGACCAGCCCGGGCAACTTGGTGTGACCTTATCTCTACAATAAATCCCCAAAATTAGCCAGGCGTGGTGGTGTGCACCTGTGGTTCCAGCTATTTGGAAGGCTGAGGTGGAAAGATCGCCCAGCAGGTCGAGGCTGTGGTGGCCGTGAGCAGCATGCCACTGCACTCCAGCCTGGGCAACAGAGTAAGACTCCAACTCGAAAAAAAAAAAGAAAGAGAGAAATAATTTCTATGGATAGTGTATGATATTTGTTCTGACCCCAAGTAGGATCCTCCTAGCTATCTCTTTCCCAGGTTCTCTTGGGCAAATTAGCTGACGTGCACTTTAGGCTATATTTTCCATGAATCTACCTTTCTCCTCTCCATGGGTTTTCATAATGACTTCCAGCATATTTGAGAGTGTCCTTAGGCTTGAACGCCTCTACACTCTCTTGCAAATAAATCAGTGTCTTGGGAAGAGATGAGATTAGAAGCTCTCCGTTTATGGTCTGCTTCTCTTCTCCTTCGGCAAACCTCTGAGACAGGGATCTATGGCTGGGGATAGTGACACTGGCACGCTTCTCTCTGAGTGATAGTCTCACTGTAGGAGCTGGGTGTGTGGTCGAAGTATCAGGCAGGGATTCAGGTCTTGTGGGCGTTCCTCCTTTGGATTGGAACCAGTACCCTATGATCTAGAACATGGGCAATCAAGTGTGGACTCAAGGTAGAGACTCTCTCTTATGTGTTGGGGGTGGGTCTGCACCGTTTGGACATAGTCACCTGGAACTTAACCTCAACAGCAGTCAGCTGGATGCAGAATGAGAAATACTGACATTTGACACCTCTTGGAAAGAAAGCCCTCTGACTAGCCGCTGGGAGAAGATGGAGCTCTGTTAGTTGACTACACCAGGCTGGAGTGGAATTTCTATCTCACTAAACTGGGACAGTGGGTTTCAGTTCAAATACCACAAGTACTTACCATGTTTTTACAAAATTTCTTTGTGTTTTCATATCATTTTCTTGAGACCATGATTGTTTTAAAAAATATTTTTTACTGTTTTCGTTGGGGTAGGAATCTACAGAGTTCCTCATACCGTCGTGCTAGAAGTCCCTCTCCATGCAACGGAGAGTAGGGTAGAAAAACGCAAAAAAGTTTCTGAGAAAAAGAAGGAATGATTGGGAGGAGAGGGAAAATGAGAAAGCGTGTCATCAAAGCCAAGAGACCATTCTGGAAGACCAAGCAAGACTGAAAAATGTGCATTAAAATGGATATAAGGAAGTCACTGGCACTGTTAGTTTGGGTGGAATGATGGTTCTAGAGACAAGTTTGGAGTGTGGTGAAGCAGGAGTCAGGCAAGAAAGTGGATATAAGATAACTTTTACATTTTTAAGTATAAAATTTATAAAGAAAAAGTTTAGAAAATAATACATAATGAGCACATATGTACCTGCCACCCAACTTTATCAAATTGTAATATAGTTGTATCTGCTTGAGAGTAAAAAAAAAAGAAATAGTTGAATCTCTCCATATACTCCTCATACAGATAGTGTCTCATTGTGGTTTTAATTTGCATTTCCCTGATGATTAGTGATGTTGAGCATTTAAAAAAATATGTTTCTTGGCCATTTGTACATCTTCTTCTGAGAGAGGTCTGTTCATGTCATTTGCCCACGTCTTAATGGGAATCATTTGATTTTATCTTGCTGATTTGTTTGAGTTCTTTGTAGATTCTAGATATTAGTCCTTTGTCAGATGTATAGTTCGTGAATATCTTCTTCCTTTCTTTAGGTTGCTGATTTACTCTGTTGATCATTTCTTCTGCAGTGTAGAAGCTGTTAAGTTTAATTAAGTCTCACTTATTTTTTTGTTGTTGTTGCATTTGCTTTAAGGGTTTTAGCTATAAATTCTTTTCCTAAGTCAATGCCCAGAAGAGTTTTTCCTAGGTTTTCTTCTAGGATTTTTATGGTTTCAGGTCTGACATTTAAGTCTTTTTTTAAATGTAATATATATATTTTTTTTTATTATGAAGTTTTGGGATGCAATTCAGGGTTCGGTATATGAACGTTGATTATACAGGTACCTTTGCTGATGAGGTATGCCCCTCTCTTCCCAGCAGTTTCCCTCAACTGCCAGTCCCACCCGCTCCCCGACAGCTTCCCACTACTTCCAATCCCTTTCTTATAGTATTATAATTGTTCAAGTTCCGCTTATGAGTGAGAACATACGGTACCCTGTTCTTTGTTCCTGTGGTAGATCACTGAGTATGATCGACTCTAAATTCATCCAAGTTGCTGCAAAGTCCGTATGTTTGTCCTTCCTTATGGCTGCATAACATTCCATTATGTGTACTACATTTTTTTATCCAGTTCAGCTTCGATGGGCAATATGGTTGGTTCCATGTTTTTCTATTGTGAATAGGGCTGCAACAAATATATGTGTGCAGGTAAGTCTTTAATCCACCTTGAGTTGATCTTGTACACAGTGAAAGATGTGAATCAGGTTTCATTTTCCTGCATGTAACTATCCAATTTTCCCAGCATTCAGCATTTGTTGAATAGGGGTCCTTTCTCCTGTGTGTGCATTTGTCTGCTTTGTCAAAGATAAATTGGTTGCAGGTAGCTTGGTTTATTTCTGGGGTCTCTATGCTGTTCCATTGGGTCATGTGTCTGCTCTTGTACTAGTACCATGCTGCTTGATTACTACAACCTTGTAGTATAATTTGAAATCATGTATGTGATTCCTCCAGTTTTGTTCTTTTTGCCTAGGGTTTCCTTGGCATTTTGGCTCTTTCTTGGTTCTGTATTCACTTTAGAATTGTTTTGTCTAATTCTGTGAAAAACGACATTGGTAGTTTGATAGGAACCGTGTTGAATCTGTAGATTACTTTGGGTAATATGGTCATTTTAACAATGTGGATTCTCCCAAACTATGAACACGAGACTTCTCTGACCATGAGTTTTTTAGAAGCGTGTGGTTCAGGGAGGTTCGGAAGATGGTGGCCAAGCCAGTCGGACTATGCGAGTCCTGGTGTGAGTGAGTGTATGGAAAATGTTGTGTACGTGCTGGTGAGTGAGCGGGTGCGTGAGTGACTGACTTACTGAAGGCTAGGAGCAAGCTGCCAGGGCTCTCCTGGTGCAGCAGCTGGTGTTACAGCTGCTGGGTTTGGACCCTAGTTATTCCTGGGATGCAGAAGCCAAGCGCCATTTTCTTTTTCTTTCTTTTTAATCAACAAACCCTCCTTGGGAAGAAAATGCTGGGAGAGACTAAGTGGGGGCTCGTGAGCAAGTGGCCAGGCTCCTGGTGCAAAGGCTGGTGCTGCAGCTTCTCTGCTCCATCCCTGGCTCTTCCCAGGTCACAGAAGCCGGACACCATTCTTTTTTTTAATGGACAAAAGTTTTTCTGTGAAAAAGCAGCAGGGAGAAATCATTGCCCCAGTCTCTCCCTCGCCATTGCAGCAGGAGAGAGACTGCGGCTCCTGGCTTTGCCTCAGCACTTCAGCACCGGGGGCAGCAGGGACTATGGGGGGAATCCAGAGGCCAAGTCCCATGGAAGAGGACAAGAGAAGCACCCCACCACCATCTTGAAGGCGGGTGGGAAAGTGCTCCAACTCGCTCACCATGGAGCAACAGACCCCATCTCTGTGACTGGTGGATCAGCGACTCAGGGGCTGATCGTGACCCAGAAAGAATATCCCGAAAGCACAAACTTCGGAGGGACCTGACAAGTGCTGAGTTCCAGGCACCCACTCCCTACCCTGATCCAGCTGCAGGACAAAGGGTGTGGCCGGAAAAGGACAAGGAAGAACTGCAAAGAGATCAGTGGTTAGTCCAGGGCTGACTCCAACCCCCTCCTCCCTAGCAATCCTCTGAACATCAGACCCACACAATTGGGTCACGACTGAGAGGTACACACCCAGGCGGAGGCTGGACATCAGTCACCATAAGAGAACTCCATTCCAGAATAGGCCGGGCTGGGGCATCCCCCGCCCCCTAGTGCATACCTGGGGAAGAGACAACCCCACACCTCCCCCCCGGATATCTCCCAGATCTTACAAGAGTGGGAGGGGAGGGCTGCAACCCCACCCACTTCTTCTGCGCCCCGCTCCTTCCCTGCTTCGGACACTGAGGGGAGTGTGAAAGAGGTGGCTCTGCAGGAGAGACTTGATGAGAGGAACAATGACACAGCCTGCCACAAGAGGGCAGGTTTTTTTTCTTTTTAATTAAAAAAAAAATTAAAAATTTTTTGACTGTTTGCTTACCCGGAAGAACTCAAATCACTCTTTTTTGTTTTTTGAGTTGGAGTCGCACTCGGTCGCCCAGATTGGAGTGCAGTGGCCGCTCCTGGCCACCGCAGGCTCGACCTGCTGGGCTCCGGCGATCCTTCCGCCTCGGCCTTCCAAGTAGCTGGAACTAGAGGCGCACGCTACCACGTCTGGCTAATATTTTGATTTATTGTAGAGATGAGTTCTTGCCAAGTTGCCCAGGTGGGTCTTGAACCCATGGGCTCAGGCAATCCACTCACCTCAGCCCCCCAAGTCGTGGGATTTCAGGCTGAGCCACTGAGCCTGGCTTCAAATCACTCTATAAAAAAGATACCTGAACACATATGTTTATCGTAGCATTATTCACAATAGCAAGAATATGGAACCAACTGTGCTGCCCATCGAAAGAGGACTGGATAAAAAATATCATTCATATACACAATGGAATATTATGCAGCCACGAAGAAGAACAAAATCATGAATTTTTCAGCAACCTGGATGGAATTAGAGTTTATAATACTGAGTGATTTTTCACAGAAACAAAGATCTGGGTACCACATGATGTCTCTCATAAGTGGACCTTAAACAACTACCGTAATACTATAAGAAAAGGATTGACAGTAGTGGGAAATTTGGGGTGGGAGTGGATGGGAAGGGAAGTGGGATTAATGGTAGTCAACATCTGCCTAGGGAAGGGGGGACACACCTCATCAACAAGGGTACCTGCACAATGAATATTTGTATACCTAACCCTGAATTGTTCCCCACAATTTTGAAGAAAAAAATTTAAAAAAAAATTTTTATCATAAAGATGTGGGGTATAATTCAGGGTTAGGTATATACACATTGATCATGCAGGTACCTTTGTTGATGAGTGCTTTTTAAAATATGTCTCATTTGCTAATATTGGTATTTAAAGCCATTTAATAAAGATGATGTCCAAAATAATATTTCAATAGGTTAGTTAATGTAGGAGCAGAGAAAAATCAAAACTGTTCTGTATGCCTTGAACATTTTTAAAAATTTGTGCAAATTTATGGAGTATCTGAGCAAATTTGTTATATAATGCATAGTGATCAAATCAGGGTATTCAAGGTTTCTATCACCTGAGTACAATACATTTGTGAAGTATTCTGAGAGAGGAGGTAGCTAGAGAACAGCTAGGTAGACAGACAGGGCTGGTAAAATAGAGTAACAAATGTCCTGCAGGCCTCTTGGACTGAAACACTCTCTTGCTAAACAAGCTCCCTGAAAGCCCCTCAGGTTAGGGCAAAAACACTCACTTCTGGGATTAGAAAACAAACCAATCAGCTCACTGCTATTTGCTGACCAATCAGCTCACTACTAGTCCCCTACCTCCAGCTGATTGGTTCTTAGTATTGACCAATCAGCATAACTAGTGCAACCAATCAGCTCACAGCTACTGCTAGTCAATCAGCGTGGTCTTGGGCAATATAAGCACCAGGTGGTGACCTAGATCAGCAATCCCTTCAGGTCCCCTCTTGCTGTGGGAGTTTTTTTGTCTTCTCAATAAAGTCTACTTTCTTGCCTTCCAGCTATCTGTGTCCCTCATTCCTCTTGGGCTTGAGCCAAGAACCCAGACTTGAAGAGCTGCTGAAGATCCTTGGAGTTGAAGAGGTTTGTACCCTGGGGACTGGTGTGCCAGCCAGTGGAACCAGCTGAACCAGGAGAGCTGCCGGCAGAAGGTGAGACTCTGGAGCTGAGACTCTTCTTAGGGCTGGCATGCCAGCCCACCAAACCAGCAACTCTTGGGGCTTGGCGTGCCAGCCCAGCAGAGCCAGCCTTCTCGGGCCTTGGTCTGTCAGCCCATCAGGCTGACACTCTTTGGGGCTAGGCTGGCTGACCCATTGAGCTGACACTCTCGGTGCCCAGCTGACCAGATGAAAACCCACATCAATTCTACTGTGTCATCAGACCTTGAATTTAAAATGCTTTGAAGCTCTTTCTTAAAATTATTCATTGCTTTGCATCTGGCTTGGGATTTAGTCTACACATCCGCAAAAGAAAGGAGCAATATTATACCTCGTTGGTTCCATTTATAATTTTTTCTCCTTGTTAGTACAAAATCTTTTTTTTTTTTTTTGAGTTGGAGTCTCACTCTGTCGCCCAGGCTGGAGTGCAGTGGCACGCTCACGGCCACCCCAGCATCGACGTGCTGGGTGCTGGAGATCCTTCCACCTCAGCCTTCCAAATAGCTGGAACTAGAGACACACGCCACCATGCCCAGCTAATTTTTTATTGTAGAGACAACGTCTTGTCAAGTTGCCTGGGCGGGTCTTGAACCTGCGGGCTCAGGAAATCCACTCGTCTTGGCCTCGCAAAGTGCTGGGATTACAGGCTGAGCCACTGAGCCCAGCCAGTACAAAACTTTTTATAAACATAATTTGAATGGATGCATAAAATCCCATTGAGAGGGTTAACATTTATATACAAATTTCCCTCTGATGATACAATCATTTTTAATATTTTATTGCACAAATACTGTGATGAGCCCCCTTTTTGTGTGTGGCTTTCCCCCAGAGTTATAATTATTTATCTAGAGTATTTATTTTCTTAATAGAAGTGACTTGGCAGCAGAGTAAGAGCAGATTTAAGGGGCTTGCGGTATATTGCCACACTGCCCTCTTGAAAGGTTAGACCGATTTACAGGTCTGCTGACAAAGTGTGAGCCTGCTTGTTTCACTTTACTCCTCATGGCTGAGGATTGGCCCCCCCTCCCATTTGCAAATTAAGGGCAGTTTTCTACATTTTCTTATTTCAGGTTTTCAAATTAGGTAGCATCCTGTTTGTCTCTCTCTCTAAAGGAGTGTAAGCTTGCTTATCAGCACACCAGGGCGAGGGAATGCTTCTTATTCTGCCCTTGTTTAGTAATTATCAAAACACAAATTTCAAACACACCTTGTGATCCTTTTCCTGTATTGTATATACTTATTTGTATACATATTTTCAAATCAGTATCATTAGCTGTTTCTCTCAAGAATAAACAAACATTCAATCAGACGTCTTCAATATTCATACTGGAAACACCTACTGTCTTCATTGTGAATGATCAAGGTTGCCCAGCCTGCGGGGAACAGATGAAGCAGAGACAATTGTTAGAGAAACTAAGAGCACAGCGCTTTCCAGCTTCCACGAAGCGCATGCATTTCTGCTTCCTGCACACCTGTTTTCACCTGGGCTTTCACATGGAAAGAAGTTTATAGTGGGTCCCAGCAACAGCGTGGCCTGTGTGTGTAAGACACAAGCACCGTTTAGCCACTGGCTTGACTGTAAGAATCGTGGTTGAGAAATACTGTTTTACAATTGGTAGTAGGAAGGAATAAAGAGTGGCTTTTCTTTCTTGTGTGTCTTGGTGCACGTCCCTTGCACCTTCGTTGGCACTGGCAACTACACAAATGCATACTGAACATAATATGGGGAAACAGGACCTAGTAAGAATAGGCATATGCTAATGGTTTATTCCAAGTAATGTTTTCCTTGGAGAGTTATCTCCTTGAATCCATATCATAACTCTCTGTGGGAAGGAGAAGCCTTGGAGGAGACAGGCTTGAGCCTAAGATGGTCCCCTAGAATGAGGTTTTAGGTTCAGCTCTTTACATTCAGAGCTCTTGCTTTTTTGATGCCAGGATGTATGTTCCTCAACTCTTACACAAGATCCACAGCCAACACCTTGCTTCCCCTCCTCTGTCCCTGATAGCTGGAGGTGCTGATGTGACTTGGAGGGGTCCTGCTGAGTTTCATGGGCTTTATGGCCTCCATCCAAATAGCCCCTTTTTCTCACCCACAGGAAAAATCCCAGGATGGTGTGGGCACGGGGCTTTTCTTTTCTTGGGGACCCCTACATGTGACTGGTAAGAATGATGTGGTTTGGCAATTCACCTTTGCAAATGAGAGTCATGTTAGTCAATATCCGTTGGAAAGCCGATCTGCATCTCCTTTGCGGAGATTCCCTGTTAATTCCCTTCAACTCTGCTCCAGACTGTGTGGCACCTGTAAGTCCCTGGCCAGGCATTCACTTACCCTGACACAATGTACCTATTGAGCATGGGGGGAGGATAGGGCAGTTGGGTGGCTTCCACTGCAAGGAGAATGGCATCTTGGGCACCTCCATCTTAACCTATGACAGTTAGAGATGGCTTTCTTAGGAATGAAAACAGCAGGAGTTTGTGTTTGAAGAATTCAAGACTGTATCAAAATAGATGTTGGTCCTGGCTGCCTATTAACTTGCTCTTAAGCAATTCTCTGAGACATTCTACATTTTCTCAATGTCTTGTTTTTGTTTTTTGCCGATACAATAGGGATAAGAACTATGGCATATTGCAAAGTTTTGCCGAATCAAACGTGATACTAGGTGGGTATGTGCTTTTTAAAATTAAAGCTATAAACGAGCTGGTTGTGTAGATGTGCTTTCTTAAAACTTACATTCCTCTTCCCTTTGCGCTCTGATTCCTCATTTCTGTCTACCCTGCTTCCCCACGCACATAATGGAACGCCATCAAAACTGTTGGGCTAAAGTGATTTCCACCCAGGCAGCAACTTGAAGTCAGCTCCCTGGGGTAAAGACTGCAGGTCTGAAATGCTCTCCGTCCTGTGAAGTGAGTGCCTGATTAATGGAAGCACATGCCCTTTAACTGCTCTCTTCTCTGACTTTCTAGCTAGGAATTACTTCTATACTGGCTTTAGTTTATATGAAGGAAATTGCTGTTATGTGGTTGTTTGGGATTAGGTCACAGAGAAGAAAACATCACTCCCCTGCCAGGTAAGCCATGAAATGGGATTTAGCCCTTCAACCTGTTGTAAAATTAGAAGACCAATAAAACAGAGAGCATAGAACACATTTCAGAGAAGTAAAAGATAATAGAACATCTGGTAAATTGAGCAAATGGCGGATGGCAATGGTGTGATAGCTGAAGAGGAAATTGCAAGAACATAGATGTTTCAGCATTCTTTTAACTCAGGACCCTGACTGTGCACTGGAAACTTGTTTTCATTAGGAATACATGGTTCAAAGACAAGTTTTCAAACTTGATTTTGCAATGGGCAAGGCAAGGATGGCCATCTAAAGAACACAAGGCAATTCATTCCAGCTATCCATTCAGTAGAGCTTGGACTTATTTTTTTTTAAAACATTTTTATTTTGAGCCAATTTTAGTCTGGCAGAAAAATCTAAATAATACAGAATTTCTGTATATAGAGGTAATATCCCT
Organism: Carlito syrichta; assembly: GCF_000164805.1. NCBI lineage: Eukaryota > Metazoa > Chordata > Mammalia > Primates > Tarsiidae > Carlito > Carlito syrichta. Next base: position 27,149 of record NW_007246521.1, read on the forward strand.
TACCCAGCTTCTCCTAATGTCAACATCTTACAAAAGTATAGCACAATGATTAAAACTAGGCAATTAACTAGTACAACTGTTGTCAAAGTAAAAAAAATCTTACCCACATTTAATCAATTTTCAGCTGATGTTCCAGAATCCCATCCAGAACCTCACACTGCATCAAGTTTGTATTTCTCCTTATTCTCCTATGATATGTGGTCCCTTGGTTGTTGCTGTCTTCCATGATCTTGACACTTTCAAAGAGTGTTGGAGAGTTATTTTGCTGAATAGCCCTTCATTTGGGTTTCTGATATCTTCTCCAGATTGGCCTGAGGTTATACACTTTGCCACGAATATCACAGAAGAAAGTTGCCTTCTTCTCAGTGTATCATATCACATGTTCCAGGTGACCTTGATCACTTGGTGAAGGTGATTTCTGCTAGGGGCTCTCTATTGTAAGATTGCTATCATTCCCTCAGCAGTTAGTAAATATTTGGGGATTATTTACTGACTCTTGTTTCCTCTGAAACTTTGCCCACAAAATTTAGCATTCATCAGTGGATACTTCTAGCAGTAATCATTCCTGTAATATTTGCTTAATAGTGGTTTTCTCTTTTTCTCTTTCCTTCTATACTTGTTAATGGGAGCTCTACCCTAAGGAAGAGATTGTCTTTCAGTGTATCTATTCATTAGAGCAGTTTTTAAAATTTATGTCAGTAAAGACTCATGAATATTTATTTTATGCTATGTGTTTTAATCCAGTCTTATCTCTATCTCTTTTGTTTTTCAAATCAAGCCAGCTTTGGCCTTAGGGTCTTCTTTAGGTGGGCTCCTGTGGTTTTTCTACAAGCTTCTGTCTTCTGTGAATATTTTCCTACTTTCTGGCACCACAAGACGTGGTAGCCTCATCTTATATTAATTTTCCATGCTATAGTCCTGGAATCAACACTTCTCAAAGAGCCTGGTTTCTTTTATTGGCTGAGAGGGTTTAGAAATAAGATCTGAGCAGTGACAGTATTTATCAGTTCTGAATGTCATTGCTTCTAGCCCCCTCAGCAGACAGAGTTGGAGCAAATGTGTGCTTATTAGCTATGCACACACACACATCCATACCTCTGTATCTTTCTACCTATCTTTGTGTGTGCGTGTGAAAACCGTGAGTTTATAATGATAGTTCAGATTTCAATCCAACACCCAGGCCAATTGTAATGCCTTCCACCCCTGATGTTAAGGACCTTGGCAATAAGGGTGGGGCCTGCAAATAGGTACAGAGATAGGAATGAAAGGAGAAGTGAGTCTTTTCTGGGGAACAATCATACAGGGAAAAGATTGAAAAGTCTCAGGTGTCATTCCACCTCTGGCGGATGTATAAATTCCCAGATTCCCAAAGTGCTCATAACTGTAAAACTTTCTAAGTGACAACTTTGGGGCAAAAAGGCATTGAAATTTTTCCAAAGTGAAGTTTATATTTGTGCTGGAGCAGAGCATATTCCAAAAACATTTCTAGGAGTGCTTTACAGGGAGAAAAAAGACAAGCGTTATTTTCTCTCCTCGTGAGCCATCTGGGGTCTGAAATAATTTACATATGACTTTTTAAAAGTTTATAAATGATTAAGCTGACTTGACAGCCTCTTGGTTTTTAATCACCCCTGGATTTACTTAACATGCTTCAGAAAAATTTAGGAAGTTCGTAAGTAGATTCTTTAACAGGGCTGCTCATGGAAGCTCATCTCATGTGCTTGTAAGTAGCCCACACCTTGGTGTGGGAGGTGGAGGGGCCAGAATTTGAACCCAGAGCTGGGAAAACCAGGTTCCTTCTCTTTTCTTTGGGGATGATTCATGAGGTGGTTTTCTAGAGAACAGGCGAAGAGCTTTCCCATGTAAGCTCATTTATAAATAATATTTCTTATTTACCGATGGTAAATATGTACCAACAGGATTAGAAGGAACAGCCATATTTCTTAGAGGTTTTGATTTGGCAGATTAAAAATTTGATAAAGGAGCCAAAATCAAAAAGGAAAGTAAACTTCTGAATTATCAATAAATGAATAAACAAAATAAAGCCCATCTTCTGAAGCTGAGACATTCTAGGATTGTGGAGGTGCACAGGGGTTTGGATTTGAGCTCGAGTTGTGACTTGGAAAGCTGTGACCCTGGAGAGGCACAGTGCTGCGAGCCTCAACTTTCTCACTTGTAAAGGTGGTGGCTATAATGCCTGACTCACAGGGGGACTGTGACTCAAGAAGGGTCAGTTTACTTTACACCGTTTTGAAGACTGTGCAACCCTTGTGATTGCTGCTTGGCGACATGCTTGCCCACAATCACTCACCCCGGCAGTCCCAGTCTTGCTGTGAAGCTCCAAAGGCTTAGCACATCCACAGGCAAAAAGGGAGAAGTCCACTGGAGAAAGAACAAGGGTAAACTGAGGCTGAGGAAAGGGTGCCACAGAGGCCGCTCAGAGGATCAAGGAGGGAAGTCGGGACTAACAGTCAAGAACAGCTTTGTATTTTATAAACAGAAGTTAAATTAATTAAAAACAGCACGGCAAACGGGAGAGATTTCTTGCGGGAACAAATACCTCTATAGTTCTCCACCATCCTGGAAGTATCCATGTGTGAGGGGGCTGCACAGTAATGCAAGAACCTAAAGCTTTATCATGATATTGTCAAGGCATTGAGAAATAATTACATTATGCTTGATACTCTGTTTTAAAGAGGGCCGTGAAAAAAGGTATTGGAATATATATCAACACGGGCAAAATATTTCAGTTTAGATGTTTATACTCATTCTGTCTAAATTGAATTCATCTTCTCCTTTTCTACATTTACCAGAGCTAGCTCCATGCCAAGTCAACACACATTGAGATAGAAGCTTCTATGTTCCCACAATAGTAACATTAGTTGCTTGAAAAACCACCCCAAAACTCGGTGGCTTAAAGTGAAAAGTTTATATTCAGCTCGCAGTTTCAGCAGGACTGGACACTTTGGCCTGTGTTCAGCTGGGCAGGTCTTTTGGTCTCACCTGGGCTAAATCCTGTGTCTGTGGTCAACCTCCTAGTTGAGGGCGGGCTTTCTCGCAGGGACCTCAGTTGGGACCTCACATCCCTCCAGGAGACGAGCAGGACTCATCTACATGACAGTGGTCAGGGTTCCAGGAGAAGGCAGGAAAGTGCAGAGGCCTCCAAAGGCCTGGGCTCAGGACTGGCCACTTCTGCCTTGTGTGGTCACAGCAAGTTATCAGGGCAGGCCTGACACAAGGGGAGCTCCTCCTTTGGAAGAAGTGCAATGTCACATGAAAAGGGCTTAGATGTGCTAAGCCATGTGGACTGAAGCCACTTTCCAACCCATGACAGCTCTACGCTTGGCTCTGTTGTGGAACTATCTGACTCTATGGCGATTTGTGTAGGCTTTTTTTGTATCTCCTTTTAGATTGGGAGTCAGAAATGGCAAAGATGTTGTCTTTATTTTCTGTATCTTCAGTAAACATATCGATTAATTGAAAAGTCCATATATAAATAAATTAATAGGGTGGGCTTTAAGATATCAGTGTGTTAAGGAAAGACCTTCCTGTGGATGTGCAGGGAAGGTGCCATGGCGGAAAGGAACTCCATCTGGTCACAGAGGGCGGGAGAGGCAAGGTAGGCTGCCAAGAAAGCGCTCACTAAGAAGGAAGTGACTTGGCTACAGAAGCGAAGATACTTAAGGGACCATGGCCAAACCAACTGTGTGGGTGCAGGGATTTAGGAGCAGATGGGGTTGGTAAGGTTGGTGAGGACCAAATGGTGAGGAGGCCAACGTTGTCATAGCACTTGGACTTTGCAGTCAGACAAAAGATGTGTTTGGTTTCATACGAGATCATATTTGGGGGACCATTTATTGTCACAGGCATGTTCATATACCTCTAAAAACTCGAGACTCAGATACCTCCACTCTCCCTCTTGCTACCCTGTCTACCTAACTGTCCATCCGTCCGTCCGTCCGTCCGTCCATCCATCCATCCATCCATCTACTGTGGTGGTGAAGTCTATAAAGCTGTAAAGTCTGGGGCCAGCTTGTCAGAGTTTGAATCATGCCTGTGTGACCTTAGGCAAGTCGCTTCATCTCTGGAGTCCTAGCTTTCTTAATCCGCAAAGTGGGGAAGTTGATGACAGCGGCTGCCTCATGGGTTGCTGTGCAGATGCAATGCCCCGTGAGCTGCGGGGCGAGGTGCCCACCCTGGGAAGCACCAACGTGTGCTGTCTTCATCATTAGGAGGAACATGGATGATGCAGGGAGAGGTTGCTACTTGCCCTGTATTCAAGCATGAACAGTTGGCATTTCTGACAAGAGGAGGAGTGCATGGATGTGGCATTTTAGGAAGGTTGATCCTGTAGAACGTGGCGTGGACTCGCATGGGGGAACTGTCTGAGTAGACGAAACGTTGCTGTAGAAGACTGAGCCCGCTCTCTCAGGCTTCAAGGGCTGGCTGCGGGTGTAAATCATATGCCCTACATGGTGGTAAATAAGTTCCACATGAATGGCACAGGCAGGAGGAGCTCCTGCAAAGACCGAGCGCTGCAAGATAAAGAGAGGGGTAAGAGGGCGTGAGAGAGGTGAGTTCTGAGATTGGTTCTGCTGCTGGCCTTGATCATAGATTTAGCTGAACAGAATATTTATTTACATTTACGATAGAGTTCTGGGAAAAGCCCTTACAAAATAGAGTGTAAATAATGCATAATACTGTCTCTTTCCGGAGTTATACTATGCTTTTTGAAAAAATATTTTTTTCTTGTTCAATATGCCTAGCTAGTCCAGAGATAGCCATTTCTCCCAAAGACTTGTTAAAAGTCAATAAAAGCCAGGCACAGTGGCTCACACCTGTAATCTCAGCACTTTGGGAGGTGGAGTTGAGAGGACTGCCTGAGCCCAGGGGTTCAAGACCAGCCTGGACAACTTGACACGACCTTGTCTATACAATAAATACAAAAATTAGACAGGTGAGGTGATGTGTGCCTGTAGTTCAAGTTACTTGGAAGGCTGAGGCAGAAGGATCACTTGAGCCCAGCGGGTGGAGGCTGTGGTGGCCAAGAGCATGTCACTGCACTCCAGCCTGGGCAACAGAGTAAAACTCCGATGCCAAAAGAAAAAAAAAGCAGCAACCAATAAAAGCTAGTTAAAAGGTGTGCATGACACCGATTCTTGAAGGGAAAAATGTGAGTGTCCCAAGCTGGTGGACATTCTGTTTAGGTGTGGAGTCAAAAGAAGTTGGGGTGCATGTTATTCCTTGCACCTAAGAGGATGTGGCAAAGCATCTCTGGAAAGGTATGTGTGGATTTTCATGAATAAATGCGGTATTTGGTAAAGCAATGCAGCTACACAGTTATTTTCTTGGTGAGAGAATGAAAACAATGAAACTAAAAAGTGTGTAGATGTGTCCCAGCAGAACAGGGCAGGCTGGATGCTCGGTTGGCCATGGAGTGCCCTCATGGTGTCCCCCATGGGACAGGACCTTGACCACGTATTCTACTGGAGTTAGCAGCTTCTTTCTACTGCCAGAGGGGCTCTATGGAGCTTATTTCACACAACACACAACTCTGAGTTGTCTGAGTGTGTGAATACACACATGTCTGTTACCAAACCAAAATTTCACTGTGGTGCATTTCTGATCGTATCTTCAACCTCTCCTCTTCCTGGAGAGAAAATCTCTTTTCTGTTCAGGTTTCGTTCTGGGTCCGGATCTCATTCTATTACCCAGGTTGGGGTGCAGCGGTCCAGTCATGGCCTACTGCAGCCTTGACCTCCTGGGCTCAGATGATCCTTCTGCCTTAGTCTCCCAAGTAGTTGGGACTGCAGCCTCTCACCACCATGCCTGGCTAACTTTTTCATTTTTTGTAGAAATGAGGTCTTGCTATGTTGCTTAGATATAGTCTTGAATTCCTATGCTCAGGCAGTCCTCCCACCTTGGCTTCCCAAAGTACTGGGATTGCAGGCGTGAGCCACTGTGCCTGGCCTCTAGTTTCATTTCTAATTCTTCTTCCCCTTCTTTTTCTCTCTTCCCCCCTCCCTTTTACTTCTCCTCCTTCCTCCTCTTCCTCTTTTTCTTTGTCTTGGGTTCTCATGTGGAAAACAAGTAACTTCTTGTATCAGGAATGGTGTTCTAATTGTAAAAAATTCTCCTACCTTCTCGACATAAATCTCCCTCCTGTCTTGGGGTCTGCTCTTTAGTATTCAAATTCACTCCATGTATGGGCTGAATTATGCCCCTCCCAGATTCATATGTTGAAGTCTGAGTCCCTTGTAGCTCACAATGGGAATGTACTTGGAAATGGAGTCATTGTAGATGTAATTATTTAAAATGAGGGTAGACTAGAGCAGGGTGGGCTCTAATCTAATATGGTTGTTGTCCTTACAGAAAAGGGAAATTTGGACAGAAACATGCACATGGGAAAGATGGCTTGTTGTCATAAAAGCTGAGGTTGAGATAATGAATCTATACCCCAAGAAACATCAAAGATTGCCATGAACCACAGAGCTAGGAACGAGGCGTAAAAAAGTCTACTTCTAACAGCCCTTGGAAGGAACCAACCTTGCTGACGCCACGATCTCAGACTTCGAGCCTTCAGAACTAAAACCAGATGTCTTCCTTGTATAATACACACATTCTGTGGTACTCTGTTATGGTAGCTCTAGCAAACTAATACAGATTTTTATAAGTGTCTTTAAGTATGCATGGATTTAATGTATTTTATTATTTCAGAAATGGCTTGTGCTGTTGGTACCAAAGAGCTAGGGAAGTTTGAAAGAGAATAGCACAGGAGTTATATAATGCAAATGAAGGAAGTAATGACAAAGTTCTGGCAATAAACTCATCTTTTCCCTGAGCATTTGTACGAATTAAATTAATTTGGAAGTAGAGAAAGGCGATGTTTAATGTTAATGTTTGAATCTGTTAAAAGGCTTAGATCTCCATAGTTATCGGCCAAGATTCTGAGCTCAAAACTAACAGAGCTCTAGCAGGGCAGCGACTCTGATTATTCTACATTGTGTTTCGAGGACACATTATCATACATGGCACATAGTAGATGCACAACACATTGTTATTGATTCACTGCTTGTCTAGGAAAATGAACTTAGTCAGGTAGCAAAACAGAAATCATGGGAGAATAACAGAAGACAAGGGCCATTGAGCAAGTAAGAGAAATGTTGGAATCTGGCTTTCTTAGGTCTGGAAATGTATTATCAGTTTCTGCCTGTCCAGCGGAGGGGGATTATTTTCTAAATATTGCTCATATGTTGAGCTCTGCATAGATTCTGCAGAGAGTTCAAAGAAATAATATTCCACACTCCTTGGCCTCAAAGGGTGTATGACGTAGTTGAAGAAATTAGACTTCAAAGGAGACAGACAGAGATAACATAATAAAATGCTCAGATGTGTTTCAGTGACGGTAGTAGAGCTGGAGGTGTCAAGAAGAGGGTGTGGCCCATTGGGATTCCTGGAGAAGGTGGAATACAGTCTCTCTGAGGCGATGTCTTTCATCTGTGCCTCCCAGGGTACCAGGGCGCGTGGGCCTCACTAAGAGTTTGTTGAATGAGCAAACAGGTACATAGAAGGTTGGCTTGGAGAAGTGGTGGGTTTAGAGTGAGTGTGGAGAAGCATTGTATGTGGTCAGATTGGCTTCATGGGTGTGTGATCCATGCTCAGAAGGGCTCCATGCCTGGCTCAAGCACTGCTGCTGTGTGGTGAAGTTTCCAAAGACTTTTGGACAAGGGGCTCCACATTTTCATTTTGTACTGGGCTCTCCTGGCTATGTAGCTGGTCCTGCAGATACTTAGAGAACACCTCAGCATTTGCCTTATGGATATGGTTTCCTGCAGTGGCACAATGCTGCTTTGCTTTGCTGTTTTGAATTGGCGTCTCACTCTGTCACCCAGGCAGGAGTGCAGTGGCATATTCATGGCCACGGCAGCCATGATCTGTTGGGCTCAGGTAGTCTTCCCGCCTCAGCCTTCCAAGTAGTTGAAGCCACAAGCATACGCTATGACACCTGGCTAATTTTTTTTATTTATTGTAGAGAAGACATCTCGCCAAGTTGCCCAGACTGGTCTCGATCCTCCGGACTCAGCAATCCTCTCACCTCGGCCTCTCAGAATGCTGGGATTGCAGGCATGAGCTACCACACTCGACTATGGCATGATGTTTTTTAATGCATATAATTTTGAATTCCTCTGGAGAAGAACTTAAGCTAACCTGGTCATTGACAATTCTCAAACTCTTCTAGGTGCATTGCAGCAGTCAAGAAGTATGAGGTGGACAAGAAGAGTTAGGGTCATCCTTGAATCTTCATCCCTGCATTACTTGCAAGTGTTAACAGGAGCAAACCTTAGAAAACGTCAGCTTCACCTACCTGCAGTAACTGAACAACCATTCTTTAACAAGCAGGCACAAAGCCCTTGGCACAACCTGTCCTGTAAGCTCAATGAAGCCTCTGGGCTCCATCTTTTTTTTTTTTTTTTTTTGTTGGAGTCTCGCTCTGTTGCCCAGACTGGAGT
>NW_007246521.1:35678-37397 GCF_000164805.1 Carlito syrichta
CAAGCACTGAGAATGGCTTTAAGAAAAAGAAAAGATCTAGTGTTTACACTTTGCTCTTATCTGTCACTATGTTTATGGTAAATAAACTTGCTTTATTTTATTTTATTTATTTATTTTTTCAGTTGGAGTCTTACTCGGTCGCCCAGACTGGAGTGCAGTGACTGCTCCCGGTCACTGCAGCCTCAACCTGCTGGGCTCCGGCGATCCTTCCTCCTCAGCCTTCCGAGTAGCTGGAATTACAGGTGCGCGCTACCACGCCCGGCTCATTTTTGATTTATTGTAGAGACGGGGTCTCGCCCAGTTGCCTAGGTAGGTCTTGGACCCGCGAGCTCAGGCAATTCACTCACCTCAGCCTCCCAAAGGCGTGGGATTACAGGCTGAGCCACCGAACCCGGCCAGTGAGGGCTATTTTAGAAGACTTTGATTACCTTTTTAAGAAAATCTTACCAACGAAACATTGGATACTACGAATGTTGTATGATGACTTGAACATAATATGAACTATCATTTCAAATGAGCCTGTTCGAAGTGATCAATGCTTTAATGACATGCAAAACAAGACAGAGTTGACATTTAGGACCAATACTCGATTGAGAAGTACCACAGAGCAGGCCCTGGGGCTTTTGGGGGGAGCAAAAGGGTGTGCGCGCTGCCTTTGTGGAACCGGTTGTCTTGGAACGAAGACACCAAATAATAGCCTAAATCAACGTAAATCAGTTTGGGAGGAACGGGCTGGGGAAGTCACTGTATGGTTCTTATCTCTTTTATGTGAATGATACCAATGTCCCTCCCCAAGTGGGGTTTGTTCAGATGAAGGAGGGCCCGTGCCCATAGCATCCTGGGGTACGAGGTGGGCTCCTTAACCGTGCTGATGTGTGCAAACAGTGTGGGAATTCTAATGGTGGTGTCCTTCGAAACCAGAACTCATGGGTTGAGATAACAAACATAAGACAAGAGGGCCTCCGAGGCAAGAAGCTCCATGTTGGAGAAACACACACTATGGGGAGGAGGCAGAGCCTGCAGGACGCCTAGCCCATGCAGGCTCACTGCCTGTAGCTCCTCTGTAGACAAAGCAGAGCAGGCACCCTTTCCCAAGATGGCCTCTCACTTAGGGAGCAGGGACTGAGAGTCTCCCGTGGTTTGGCTAATGTATGCTCTTAACAAGGTCCTGAAAATTTTTAACATGGGATGTGAATTTCTCAAACCACCATTCTGCTCTGCACCTTCCCTGATGTACCAGTGCTGGGCCTGGCCACTGTCTCATCGGGATTATGGTACTTTTTGCTTAAGGTTCCCTAGATTTCTTGCTAGGACAGGTTGCTAGAGGGCATGGTAGAAGATGGAGTGTCAGCAAGTTGAGAGAAGCGGGAAGTTGAAAAAGATAAGTTGCGAGTCCATGGAAGGGACAGTGGAGTATAGTGGCCAGAGGACCAATGACCTCTGTCACCCCATAGGTGTTGATTTAAGACAGACATGTCCAGCCCGTGGCTTGCAGGCCACAAGCGGCCCAGGACAGCTGGTAATACAGCCCCACAAAATCTTTTAACATCATGTGTTTTCTTAGTGTATATTTTCTTTGTGACCTAGCTCCATTTTTGAAGTTCACAAGTATACCTATTCATGACATCGCTGTTTGGCAGCCTGTACATTTGTGAGCAGCTATTTTCACTTATGAAGCACTCAAAGAGCAAAATTTGACTAACCATTTCTGACAAGCAC
>NW_007246521.1:37417-65084 GCF_000164805.1 Carlito syrichta
TCTCGAACCCACGGGCTCAGGCAATCCACTCACCTCAGCCTCCCAAAGGCGCAGGATTACAGGCTGAGCCACCGAGCCCGGCTGGGCTCCATCTTTTTGGGTGGTAGGCCACCCCCTGTCCAAGGTCTGCATGATGACATCATCAGGTGGGATTCTCTAGCCTTATAGTTGGCATCAGAAAAGCAAAGGCTGGACCAGTGATGCTTTCCCAAGGGTCAAGAGTACAGGTCTCGCTATTACACATTGATGCAAAGATGGGCATCGTTTACAATATTGTCACCACATATCTTTACCAATGACAGCCCATTCTAACTCCCATCATGGTATGACTTCTAACTATTTTCTCCAATTAAGAGTTCTTCCTGACACTCAGTGGAATCGTTGGAAAAGACTAAGTGTTGGTTGTGGTAGGAATCACTGGAGTGCCTGTAGCAGCTACCTTCAGAGCATGGGCTGGGGAGCAGGAAACCAGAGGGTCACTCCACATCTGCACTTTTTGGTGGCGTTGGAGTCTCATTCCGTTGTCCGGGCTAGAGTGCAGTGGCATACTCTCGGCCACCGCAACCTCGACCTGGGGGACTCTGGCGATCCTGCCGCCTCAGCCTTCCAAGTAGCTGAAATGATAGGCGTGCGTTACCATGCCCGGCTAATTTTTTTTGATTTATTGTAGAGATGATGTCTCGCCAAGTTGCCTGGGCAGGTCTCGAACCCGTGGGCTCAGGCAATCCACTTGCCTCGGCCTCCCAAAGCTCTGGAATTACAGGCTGAGTCACCGAGCCTGGCCTGCACATTTTTAACTTGAGCAACTAGGTCAATTGTACTAACACACATAATGTCATACTGTCTGTTCTGAAGTATTTACAAGTAAATGACAAACACCATGACAAATGCTTTAAGGAGGCTGGGTCAGTTAAGCGGAGTACCCGGCACTTCCTGATGCCTTATACCCTGTGGCATAGGCCACATCTACTCATTATGTCCTGACATCCCTAGTCTGTCATCACTAGTATAAAATAGGAAGATGTGGGAAACAGAAACCAGGTGAGGGAATTTGGATTCGACTCCATAATGGACACTGGCAAGCCACGACAGAGTGGAATGCAGGGAGCATGTGAAAGTTTGTCAAGTGGGCACTCCTGAGATGGGAATCGTGTCCCGATTCTGTCGTTTTCTGGGAGTGTGGACTTGGTGGCTGCTTCACTCTCTGGGCTCAGTAGCTCATCTCTGCAAGGGCTGAACGGGCTGAGATGTTCCGTGAAGACTCTTGCAATTCCCAAATGGCATCATTTTACATTCTGCCCTGTGGCCATGGGCAGGAAGGACTGTTTATGGGGGAAAAATAGGCAAGAATTCCAACTGGAAGACAGCAAGTATATTTTAAATTTTGCAAATGTAACTGCGAACATCCCATACATAGTATGGAATAACTTGAACTTATTGGCTTGCTAAATCCTACCGACACTTTTTATGCTAGGGGGACTGTGGGTCGAGGTTGTTCTGTGATAAAATTCCACCTGTTTATGTATGCACATGTGTATTCACTATACTCTGGGTAGGTATGGTAGGATTTAAGGTGGAAACTCCTCCACTCTCATCTTTCTCATGATGAATTCATAATTTCTATGCAGAGCACTAGGTGGCAATGTTGTATTTTTAAAGTAGCATCTCACCCATCGTTTGGAAAGGAAAAGCAGTTTTCTTTTTAGAAGAGATAAATGATGGGCGAGATACTGCTTAAAAATAATAATTACATTTTAAATTTTAGCTCATTTCGAAATTATATCTTCTAGAATTTTCTCATTGTTTAAAATGTGACAAGAAACCTTAATTCCTAAGTTCAGAGGAATTGGATTACTGTGGTGGTTTTTCAAAGCAACAATTCCAATGGCTGAATAATATCAAATAAAATCTGTCCTGTGATTCAAAAAGAAATTGAATTTCCCCTTTAAAGAGACTTTAGAATCCACCTTGAAAATATTTAGAGAATTGACAGATCTTTTATTTTCTACAGAAGACTGTGCTGAACCCAGCATTAACCTTTTTTTAGTATATCTGTTTTCAGAGAAAAAAAATAAAATGGTGATTCTAAACAGCAAATGCCATTTTGGGTCATAATAATCATATATTTTTGGGGAAGAATAAAATGTACCTACCCGAGAGACATTCTTTGCAAAAGGGAAAGTCATCCAGGGCACTGCTTTCTTGAGTGGGGAAAAGAAACAGAAGTAGGTAAGCCGGGCTCGGTGGCTCAGCCTGTCATTGCAGCACTTTGGGAGGCCGAGGTGAGTGGAATGCTTGAACCCGCAGGTTAGAGACCAGTCTGGGCAACTTGGCGAGACCTCATCTCTACAATTAAAAAAAAAATTAGCCTGGCATGGTAGTGTGTGCCTGTAGTTCTGACTACTTGGAAGGCTGAGACGGAAGGATGGCCAGAGCCCAACAAGTCAATGCTGGGGTGACCGTGAGTGTGCCACTGCACCCCAACCTGGGCGATGGAGTGAGAGATTCCAACTCAAAAAAAAAAAAGAAGTAGGTATACGAGACCAAGCATTGAGACAGTGTTTTCTCTTTTGTGACAGTGAGGAGTGTAGATTCAACTCCTTCACAGCTACTCGTTCCAGAAACTATCAATTTAGAGGAAAGGTTATTTGTGTGTTCAATTATCTGAGATTGGTTTTCTCCAAATACTGTTATATTGGCAACGGGCGAGAGGCGGCAGGAGGGAGGATGAATAACATGGTTCTAGTCTTATTTGCTCTGTGTCATTAATGTCACAAATCCTCACTTACGGATAGACACACCCCACCAGCATCTCAGAGAGCCTTGGGAGGCAGCTTGATGTCATGTCCGGCAGTGAGCTCTGGAACTGAACTGCCTGGCCTATCCTAGCTCCAAAGCTTGGGACCCCATCTTTCAGGGACTTGACTTCCTCTTCTGTGAAATGGGAGCAATCTTAAAGTTGTGCCTTCTGTCTCTTATTATTGTGAGGACTCAATAAGAGTTTTTTAAAAAAATCAAGCACAGTGCTTGAAACATAGTAGCTTCTTTCATTGTTCTCCCTTTTGAACTAAAGGTTGAACAAAATGGCTCCACAGAACCCAGCCTGAATTACTGGCCAAACTAAGTAAGGCTTAGGCATCAAAAGCCAATTCACATATTTAAAATGTTCACAACGATTTAATTTTAATTTAATGAAAGCATATATCTTCCTATACTTGCGGTTATTTACACAGCAAATTCATAAGTTGTTCCAGAAAAAGTCAGTGTCCTTTTTAAAACCACATGAACTGCTCACCCACAAATAAAAAGCAAAAGCAAGCAAACAAACAAAAAATCCCCATATGCAAAGCAACTGCCTTCCCAGGTGACTTAATCCTGTGACGCAGTTTTAAAGCTCTCCTTGCTTAGATGTTCAGAAATTCTTTTTTTAATTTTGATTTTTAAAGGTGTGGGATACAATCAGGGTTAGGTGTACAAATATTCATTATGCAGGTACCCTTGTTGATGAGGTATGCATCTCCCTCCCCTGGCAGTTTCCCTCAACTGCCAATCCCTCTCTTATATTATTATGATAATGGTTCAAGGTCACTTTATGAGTGAGAACATACGGAACTTGGCTCTTTGTTTCTGTGATACATCACTGAGTGTGATAGACTCCAAGTCCATCCAATCTGCTGTATAGTATTATAATTGTTTAAGGTCAGCTTGTGAATGAGAACATATGGTACTCTGTTCTTTGTTTTTGTGATAGAGCACTGAGTATGATAGACTCTAAATCCGTCCAAGTTGCTGCAAAGTCTACGTTTTGTCCTTCTTTATGTCTGCATAATATTCCCCTGTGCACATGTACCACATTTTAAAAAATCCAGTCCAGCTTCGATTGGTTGGTTCCATGTTTTGCTATTGTGAATAGAGCTGCAACTAACATGCTTGTGCAGGCATCTTTTTTTGTAGAATGATTTGAGTTCCTCCGGGTATATTCCCAATAGGGAGATTGCAGGGTCATATGGAAGGTCAATTTCTAGTTCTTTCAGAAATTGCCACACTGTCTTTCAAAGAGGTTGCACTAGTTTGCATTCTCACCAGCAGTGTAGAAACGTTCCTTTTTCTCTACTTCCTTGCTGGCATCTGTTGCTGTTTGTTTTATGAATGATGGCCATTCTTACTGGGGTTAGGTGCTATCTCAGTGTGGATTTGATTTGCATTTCTCTGATGAATGAGGCTGAACACTTTTTCATGTGCCTGTTGGCTGCCCGTTTATCTTCTTTTGAGAAGTGTCTATTCATGTCTTTTGCCTACTTTTTAAAGGGGGTGTTTGTTTTTTTCCTTTTGGCGCATTTGAGTTCCTTGTAGATCTTAGATGTTAGACCTTTGTCATAAATGCAGTTGGCAAATATTTTTTCCCATTCTGTGGGCTGTCTCCCTGCTCTCTTCATGCTTTCTTTTGCGTTGCAGAAACTTTTCAGTTTGATGAGGTCCCACTTGTCTGTTTTGTCTCTTATTGTATGGGCATTTGGGGATTTGATCAGAAATTGGTTGCCAGTTTCATTTTCTATAAGCACGTCTCCTGCATTTTCTAAGATTCTTATAGCTTGAGGTTTTGCATTTAGGTCTTTGATCCACTTAGAGTTAATTTCTGTGTATGGTGATAGGTAGGGGTCCGGTTTCAATCTTCCGCATGTGGTCAGCCAGTTTTCCCAGTACCATTTACTGAATAGGTTCTCCTCTCTCCAGTGGTTGTTGTTGGAGGTTTTGTCGAAGATGCGTTGGTTGAGAAATTGAGATTTGCTTCCAGAATGTACATCCTGTTCCATTGGTCTGTATGTTCTTGTACCAATACCAGACTGTTTTAATTATTATAGCCTTATAGTTTGAAGTCTGGAAATGTGATACCTCCTACTTTGTTTCTTTTGCTAAGGATTGTTTTGGCTATTAGTGGTCGTTTATGTTTCCATATGAATCAGAAATTCTTAAGGGTAGTGAATGAGAGAGTATGAAAATACAATTTTCATTTTTTCTCAATGTACTTAATTTTTATAATTTTAAATTTTTAGCACAAACACTTTTCCTTTACTTTGTTTAATTCAACAGGTAATAATCGAAGCGATGCCAGAATGTGCTGTGATAAACACTACTCTCCAAAATAGTTGACATAATGAAGTTTCACCATTATATTTATTATAATACACATATTATATTATTTTGTATATAGTCTTCTAAATTGGTTGCTCCTGGAACCAGTAGCTGTGGAAGAGAGGAATCCATACCCTTCACTGCTCAACAGAAGAAAACCTCTCTTCCCTCTCTCTAAATCCTTGGTCTCATCACTTCTCTTTCTTTCAAGTGCTCATTTTCACTCAAGAAAGCAGTGCTCTGGGTGACTTACCTTTTTGCAAAGAGTATCTCTCAGATAGATTAACGCCTTTCTTCCCCTCCTCGCAAGCTATACGATGTGAAATAATGAAAGATTGAGTTCAGAAGGTGCTTTCTTGTCAGTGTGACAAAAATCCTACGGAGCACCACCACCCCAAGCAAGTGGATGGGAAGATGAGATCCCTCGCTAGGGACAATGTCACTAATCTGAATGGTGATGGCGAAGATGAACTCCAACTGCCCTCTTGTAAAACTTTCCAAATAAAGGGCTTATCGATCACCTCGCATGGCCAGACATGAAGGTCCCGCCGGTGTTCCTGGGGCAAAGTAGTGGCTCTCAATTTGGAACGGTTTTCCTCTCCACCCACCCAGGTGTTGCTGAGCAGTGTTTGGAAACAACTGGGAGGAGGACTACTATTGCCGTCTAGTGAGTAGAGGCTGGCGAGGCTGCTGAGACTCCGTCCATGCAGAGGTTAGCCTCCACCACAAAGAATCCCTCAGTCTAAAATGTCAGTAAGCAAGGCTATCCACAAAACGAACTGCTGTATGCCTAACCCTGAATCGTATCCCACGTCTTTAAAATAAAAATAAATAAATAAATAAAACGTCAGTAGGGCTATGAGTGAGACCCCCTGGCTTAAAAAGGAGCTCTGCAGCTACAGACTTCAGAGCCCTCTTGCATGGGTTGGGGCTCTGAAGTCTGTAACTGCAGAGTTCTTTTTTTAAGCTAGGGTTGTGAGGTGACGATGGCATATCTGAGCCTTGGATTCAAGCACTGAGAATGGCTTTAAGGAAAAGAAAAGATCTAGTGTTTACACTTTGCTCTTTTTGTCATTATGTTTACGGTAATAAACTTGCTTTATTTTATTTTATTTATTTATTTTTTCAGTTGGAGTCTTACTCGGTCGCCCAGACTGGAGTGCAGTGACTGCTCCCGGTCACTGCAGCCTCAACCTGCTGGGCTCCGGCGATCCTTCCTCCTCAGTCTTCTGAGTAGCTGGAATTACAGGTGCGTGCTACCACGCCCGGCTCATTTTTGATTTATTGTAGAGACGGGGTCTCGCCCAGTTGCCTAGGTGGGTCTTGAATCCGTGAGCTCAGGCAATTCACTCACCTCAGCCTCCCAAAGGCGTGGGATTACAGGCTGAGCCACTGAACCCGGCCAGTGAGGGCTATTTTAGAAGACTTTGATTACCTTTTTAAGAAAATCTTACCAACGAAACATTGGATACTACGAATGTTGTATGATGACTTGAACATAATATGAACTATCATTTCAAATGAGCCTATTCGAAGTGATCAATGCTTTAATGACATGCAAAACAAGACAGAGTTGACATTTAGGACCAATACTCGATTGAGAAGTACCACAGAGCAGGCCCTGGGGCTTTTGGGGGGAGCAAAAGGGTGTGCGCGCTGCCTTTGTGGAGCCGGTTGTCTTGGAAAGAAGACAACGATACACCAAATAATAGCCTAAATCAACGTAAATCAGTTTGGGAAGAATAGGCTGGGGAAATCACTGCATGGTTCTTATCTCTTTTATGTGAATGATACCAATGTCCCTCCCCAAGTGGGGTTTGTTCAGATGAAGGCGGGCCCGTGCCCATAGCATCCTGGGGTACGAGGTGGGCTCCTTAACCATGCTGATGTGTGCGAGCAGTGTGGGAATTCTAATGGTGGTGTCCTTCGAAATCAGAACTCATGGGTTGAGATAACAAACATAAGACAAGACGGCCTCCGAGGCAAGAAGCTCCATGCTGGAGAAACACACACTATGGGGAGGAGGCAGAGCCTGCAGGACGCCTAGCCCATGCAGGCTCACTGCCTGTAGCTCCTCTGTAGACAAAGCAGAGCAGGTACCCTTTTCCAAGATGGCCTCTCACTTAGGGAGCAGGGACTGAGAGTCTCCCGTGGTTTGGCCAATGTATGCTTGTCGGTGACCAGCACTGACCAAGGGTGGGTTAGGACCCGCACCAGAGAATCTGGACAGCGAGAAGACTACTCGGAGGCAGTTCTTCTGGGAACAGTCTGATCAGGACTGGAGCCGATTTTATTCAAACCTTTTCCAACTTATATACCATTTTCTATACCCTCCAGCAATGTGATAATCACTCACTGGGGGTGTACAAGTTTCGTGCTTTACAAACTATGCATCACAAGACCACCACGAGATCTGCAATTTCCAAGCAAACAATTCGAATTCCATGATGCCTGCCGTGCTTACATTAAGGTCACAGGTGCACAATTTCAATACAAATCGTTCAAAGTGTTTTCCATAATGTTCAATGAATCATTCATATTATACTCTTTGCTCTATACCCTGATTAATACAAAAAACTTTCCTGAGTTAACTCTAGGTTCAATCCAAGTTCACTGATTCCCAATATTTTTAACAATTAATATTATCAACTTAACACTATACTATAATCTATAAGTTTAGTTAAATGACTTAGCTATAGATGTTGGCTCCCAACATATGCTCTTAACAAGGTCCTGAAAATTTTTAACATGGGATGTGAATTTCTCAAACCACCATTCTGCTCTGCACCTTCCCTGATGTACCAGTGCTGGGCCTGGCCACTGTCTCATCGGGATTATGGTACTTTTTGCTTAAGGTTCCCTAGATTTCTTGCTAGGGCAGGTTGCTAGAGGGCATGGTAGAAGATGGAGTGTCAGCAAGTTGAGAGAAGTGGGAAGTTGAAAAAGATAAGTTGCGAGTCCATGGAAGGGACAGTGGAGTATAGTGGCCAGAGGACCAATGACCTCTGTCACCCCATAGGTGTTGATTTAAGACAGACATGTCCAGCCCGTGGCTTGCAGGCCACAAGCGGCCCAGGACAGCTGGTAATACAGCCCCACAAAATCTTTTAACATCATGTGTTTTCTTAGTGTATATTTTCTTTGTGACCTAGCTCCATTTTTGAAGTTCACAAGTATACCTATTCATGACATCGCTGTTTGGCAGCCTGTACATTTGTGAGCAGCTATTTTCACTTATGAAGCACTCAAAGAGCAAAATTTGAACAACCATTTCTGACAAGCACCTTGAGAACTCACTAAGAAGTGCTACCATTTCCATTGAACCTGATAAGTTTTACAAAAGACACTGATAAGTTTTACAAAAACAAGGTCAAATTTCCCACTGGTTTTATATTGTTCTTATTTTTCTAAACCTTGTAACAAAAATATTTTAAAAGAAGTCTTATTATGTATACATATTCACTATATTATGTATATGTGTGGTCCAAGACAATTCTTCTGTATTCAGTGAGGCCCAGGGAAGCCAAAAGTTTGGATTTAAAAGTGTATGCCACAGAGTGGATTTTCCCACTACTGTAAGTCGGTCTCAACTCATTCCAATATATATTTTTTTTGAGTTGGAGTCTCACTCTGTCGCCCAGCCTGGAGTGCAGTGACAGCTCCTGGCCACCGCAGCCTCGACCTGCTGGGCTCCGGTAATCCTTCCGCCTCAGCCCTCCGAGTAGCTGGAATTACAGGCGCGAGCTACCACACCTGGCTGATTGTTTGATTTATTGTAGAGATGAGGTCTGGCTGCCCAGGCGGGTCTCGAACCCGCGGACTCGGGCAATCCACTCACCTCAGCCTCCCAAAGGCGCAGGATTACAGGCTGAGCCACTGAGCCTGGCTTCATTCCAATGTTTAAGACTTCTCCTTTGACACTATTCTGCCTTTCTTTTGAGGCAGGTCCTACCCACTGCTTTGTTTTTTGAGGGAGAAGCACTTTGTGTCCTTGTCTATCAATAGAGGCTGCCCTCCTGAACAGGCGGCACTAGGCTGCACACCTACAGAAGGTACCATGCACAACGTAGTCTGTGTGAATGATGGCCCTGAACTGGTCCAGTGCACAAACCCTGTAGCCACACACAGGAACCCCGCTCCTGGGGTCCTTCTGATGATGCTTTAAGGCAATCAGGAGACGCGTTGTATGTCCTGCTGGATGGTTCGCAGAGGCAGCTGTGGCTGGCAAGCCTTCCTCCTACGGGGATGGGGTAAATGGGCTAGTCTGCCTTTGAGTGACAGGCTGACCCAAATGGAGGGCCGATCAGCCTGCCCTGGCTTGAATTCCTACTCCCCTCTAGGTGGTCGAGGTCATGCAGCTTCTCAACGCTGGCTTCCTCTGCTCTACCTGCCTCTCCCAGGCTCTGCCGACTTGTTTCAGCCCCTAGCATCTGCCCACATTGCTTCCACAACCTTCTCTCGTACCGCCCACCCTCAAATCCCCTCATCGGGCCTTCCTGGGAAAGGGGAGCTCTTGCCTCTCTCATTGCTCAGTTCCACTGGTGTTTTGTTGTTGTTGTTTGTTTTTTGTTGTTATTGTTGGTGTTTTTTAATGGCTCACAGTCTGCTTCTCTCAGTTTTGATCATGTTGATGATCATATTCTTTATGATGAAGATCCATATTTGGAAGCTTAAAAGCAAAATCTTAACTGTCTCTTGTCCTTGGCATTCCTGCTATAAGGCAGCGTTTCTGACTGAGGAAGCAAATAATCAGGAACGATGAAAAAGAAATAAAAATACGAAAATAAATATACCAAAAGGCAGTCTTTTGAATTCACTGGAGAACTGCTTTGTTCTATTCTCACGTGGGCTTGGGGAAGTCGGCGGCTTGTGTGTCTCACTCTGTGTTTACCTCGTTCCTGGCATTGAGTCCAACTCAAAGCAGGCACTGAGCAAAGACGTGTGGAATAAATAAATAAGGGGGCATTTTCATTTCTGTGGACACGGTTTTAACAATCCGTTAGGGTTGCTTCAGCTGCATGTAACAAAATCGCTTTTACAGAAGCTGAACCAAATAGGGCGCTATTTTTTTCTCACGTGCATCTAGAAGCAGGGAACACAGGATGGGGTAGCAGTCCACAGCTACATTTATTTTATTTCCCTGCTCTGATCTTTGCATATAGTTTTTGAACTCACCATTGGAAAGTGGTTGTACCACCTTCAAGCACACGGTGAATCTTTACGATGAACCAGATGAACCTTCATCTTTTCGTTGGAAAAATAATAGCTTTTCCAGGAGCTTCACTAATAACCCATTGAACAAACTATGTTACTTTTTGCAGCATGGGAGCTGGAAATACGTTTATTTGAATCTTGGCACCTCATGACCTGGATTCTCTTGGTGTCTATTACAGTTGCAAGGGTTTCTTAGTAGTGCTCATGGTATTTTCACATTTTTAATTTTTTCAATTAATATAAAAACATTTTGTGTTATTTCCTAACAAACATAAGAATTTTGTGAACATAATTCCTAGCATTATATTTTAAAAAGCTTTTTGGATAAGACCTAAATCTCTTTTCATTCAAATAGGAGGCCTAGAAATATTTTTGAGAATGTCTTACAGAAACCAACCAACCAACAAACAAAAACCTTATTGTAGTCATGCACATGAGAGTAATCTAAACTGATTGAATCTGATCAGTGGTTTAGAATTAGATTAAACAAGAATGAAATTCAAATATAAATGCTCTCTTAAAAAAAAACATTCAGTTAGTATATTCCTCTTCATCTCCACGCAAGACATATTCATGGCAGAGCTTTATTCATCCAGTGACTCTATCAGCAGTCACTGAGTGCTACCAGGAATGGGTGCTCTGCAGGAACAGGAATGCATCTGTTAAAGGAGATTCAGGAAGGGCTGCCGCCGTGGAAGCTGGGTGCTCAGATAACCACCATGGTGGGAGCTCATAGAGCTTGTGCTCCGCTGGCAAGAGGCAGAAAATAAGCAAATACAAAGAACAACAGATAACACTCCGTAGGAAATGGGTCCTGGGAGAAAATAAAAGAAGGTGATGGCGTTGGAAGTGATGGGTAGATCAGGCAGGCTTGCAGATGTGTGGCTGGGGACGTCTCCCTGAGACTCCGTGGAGAGGAAGGATGCATCCACGGGACAGGAGAGGACACGGACTCCAGATAGACGGGACGATGGCTCCGGCAGAGAGCGCAGGCAGCCGTGGTCCAGAGGCAGGGATACCTTGGGGCTTTGGCTGAGGGAAATGGCCAGTGTGACTGAGTGGAGTGGTGAGGGAGAAAGTGCCCAGGATCGTGTGTGACTCGGTCCCCTGGGACTTCACATGGCAGCTACCTCCTTAGTGTCTTGCAATCATGGTGAATTAGCAGAAGACTTCCCCACAGTGAACATACTTGTCTCCTCCTAATTATGCAAGTAATATGCAATTATTTATATATCATATGTACACTATTAAATATTCAAACATTGTGGGGCACGCATGTGGAAAAAAGTGAAATTATCTGATATTCCGTTGCCTGAGATAACTGTCGTTAACAATTTTAAATGATTATTTCTTCATGTCTTGCTTTGTGCATACACACACACATGTCTAGAATTCACACCAGGCAAGCTATTTGATTTACAGCGGGGTGTGTGTGTGGGTGTGCATGTGTGTGTATGTACCCCTCCCCCTGCCTCTCTCCCCCACCTCCCCTGGGAACCTGTGCTGGCTTCCTGGTTTGCATCCGCCTCTCATTTCTCCAGGGACCTGTGTCTATTTACCAAGACATCCCTAGATGAGCACCCAACTGCAGGTGCAATTTTAAAATGGCCTGTTTTATAAAATTGTGATATTAACTGAATGTGTCTGTATATGTTCACACTTTTCTGCATCTTACTTTTTTAATCCCCTCTATTCTTGTGAGCGTGTGTCTGCCCTGTTCCTGGAACTCAGTTTCTGTGTCTGCTGAGACGCTGTGTCTGCTCGCCTGGAATTCTGGTACCAGCACCGCCACCTCTCCTGGCTCTTCCTCCTCCCACCTCTTTGTTGAGCTAAGGGGCACTTGTCTGTAGAGATGATGTGATTAGATGCTCCATTAGCATACACCTCCGTAAACTTTTCACAGCGCTGGCTCCCTCTCTGCACGTTAATTTCATCTAAATGTCAGTGCATCAGAGGGTGTTGATGTGCATCAGAAGGTGTGGATACCCATCACTGCTGTTAGTTATTCAGCGATCTGGTTCACTGTTGGAATTGCCCCTGACCTTGGTTTGGAAATCCACAAAGTGCTCCCCTGACCCTTTTGTCTTTGTGGTTGCTTTCAAAAGGTAGAGACTTTGTTCTTTTCTCCTGCCAGGAAAGACTAGATTCACACTCAAAGGCGTGACTCCAGTTTCTATGGCCTTTCTTCCTGCAGAGCCCACGCAGGCAGCTTCCCCACGAC
Organism: Carlito syrichta; assembly: GCF_000164805.1. Lineage (NCBI taxonomy): Eukaryota > Metazoa > Chordata > Mammalia > Primates > Tarsiidae > Carlito > Carlito syrichta. The sequence goes on from NW_007246521.1 coordinate 49,986, forward strand.
TGCTTTTCTCTTCCACACCCATTTACTCACCTCGACTCAGAGAATGTGTGGTGCTCCACGGAACCTGCCTGATAAGCAAAGTCATCTCTATTGAAATCATATTCCAATTCTTAAGTGAAACCCCATTCTATTCAGGGATGCTTGGGTAGCAGAAAGGAAAATTGGCCTATTTTTCTGATTAGCATGCTTTCCACCGTTGAAACTATTCTTAGTCTAGCTCTTGTCTCCAGGGAAGCTAAATGGTCTCTGGTTTTAATGTTATGAAATCTTAATCCCAAAGGGCAAACCAGATATTATTAGTTGTTCATTCCCAATAACATACATTGAGTTAGTGAGTTGCAACCGTGAATATGGATCCAATAAGAATCCATGGACATATATCATGCTATTATTCAAGTTTAATAGAAGCTTGTTGACATTTTATTTAAAATATTACGTGAAAAGTGAAGTGATAATGAAATTATGCAGAAGGAGAAGGGGTGGAATGATCAGGAAGTAGATTAGCTCGCAATAAGCTCCTAATGGTGGCTTTTTCTCCACCTGCCATCTGGCACAAGCTGATTTGGGCTCATTTCTGTATCCCGCAGGGCGCTGTGACCTTCAAGTTTGGTCACAAGCTTGGGCACACCCTGGTCTGGCCCTGCACCTTAGACTAGGATGAGGCACGTTGGAGCAGCTTGCATGCCAAATCCCTGTCCTATTGTGCAGGGACTCTGAAACCACGGGCCAGAAGGGCAGGTACGGGGTGGGAAAGGAGGCTATAGTGCGGCCTATGTCCGGTGACACGCTGTGTGGCGAGCAGGTCTGTGTGCTGATGACTCTGTCATCAGAATCAGAGCTCTCCAGGGTGGATTGGCAGGTAGGTTGACGACCATGCTTGGCCTTCCTATGACTACTTCCAGAAGTGTGCAGAGGAAAAAAAAATCCTTTGTTGTTTAAAAGTGAGACTTCCACTGATAGAGCGTTTCCCACGGTCACAGGCTAAACACTGGCCTGCTGCGTGTGTGTGTGTGTGTGTGTGTGTATGTGTGTGTACGTGTGTGTTCGCATGTGCACATGATTCTGACCTTATTTTAGCAATTTAAGTATAGGTTAAAACCCTACTGAGAAAACTTGGTCTTCCTGCTGTGTGGGTGCCTGGGACATTTAATTGAATCTAACACACGTGTGTTGCACTTTGTAGAAGGGACAGGTGAATTTTCTGTGCAGGGTGGAGAATTTTGGTGGGGGAAGGAGGATGGATCAGGAGGCAGCTTGTCGGTGTGAAATAAGTTCTACTCTGGGAACTGTGAGCCTGTCACCCTAACTCTCTTCTCCTATCCCTGCAAGGCTAAGCAGGTCGTTTAAACAAACCCTCTGGAAAATTTTAAGTCAAAATTTTATCTCTGGTACAAGGACTAGAGTTTCCAGCTTACAAAAAAAAAAGCTCTTTCAGATTAAGAATTGTCATTCAAGGGTGAAATGATAGAAGAGCTGCTACCTTAATCATCAGATGCAAATGACACAACGCGCTGACGATGAAAGCATCTGAAAAATCGTGTCATAAGCAAAGGAATCCGGTAGCTCCTAGCATTTAAGTAACAACCAAGGGAATACATTGGACACTTAAAAAAAAAATCTCCTTTAGTAACTATTGCATCACACCACGAATCATTGCCCTGATCATTTATTATTCATAGACGATTTTCGCTTTCACACTCCGTGGGAGGCAGTGGTAAGGTGCTTGAGACAGAAAGGGAGAAAGACACCATCCTCATCCTTAACGAACTCACAGGAGGTAGGCCTTGGAGAAAGGAAGAGAAATAAAAGGCAAAGCAACTAATTATCATACAGTATAATGAGGGCTGCAACCTAGCTGTATCCCTCAACGACAGCTTGCTGCATAGGAAATGGCGACTTTGCTGCCTATTTCAATTCACATCATACAGTGTGAGGGGGCAGTGACTGCAGAATGCGAACACAGGCACACCATGGGGATGCTGTGAACTCAGTTCCAGACCACAGCAATGCAGTGAATACGGCGATAAAGTGAGTCATACCTATTGTTTGGCTTCTCAGCGCACGTAAAAATTATGTTACCCCATCCTGCAGTCTGTTAAGTGTTCAATAGCTTATATCTTTTAAAATGTACATACCTTAATTAAAAATACTTTATTGCTAAAAGATGCCAATAGCCATCTTTTTGTTGGCAGGTGGGCTTGCTTCAGTGTTGATGGCTGTTGACTGATCAGGGTGATGGTTGCTGAAGGCTGAGGTGGCTGTGGCTGTTCCTTAAAATAAGACAACTGGGCCAGACCCAGTGGCTCATGCCTGAATCCCAGCACTTTGGGAGGCTGCGACAGGAGGATCACTAGAGCCTGAGAGTTCGAGACCGGCCTGGGCAGCATAGCAAGATCCTGTGTCTCTCTCTATAAAATGACAGTGATGAACTCTGTCACATTGATTGACTCTTCCTTTCATGAGGGCTTTCTCGGTAGCATGTGATGCTGTTTGATAGCATTTTACTCACAGGAGGACTTCTTTCCAAACTGGAATCGGTCCTCTCAAACCCTGCTGCAGTTTTGTCATCTGAGTTTATATAATATTCCAAATCTTTTGTTGTCATTTCGACAATGTTAGCAGCGTCCTCACTGGGAGTAGTTTCCCTCTCAAGAAACCACTTTTTTTGCTCACCCATAAGAAGCAACGACTCATCTGTTCAAGTTTTGTGATGAGATTGCAACAATTCAGTCACATTTTCAGGTTCCGCTTCTAACTCTAGTTGTCTTGCTGTTTCCACCACATCTGCCGTTACTTCCTCCACTGAAGGTTTTAATGCCTCAGAGTCATTCGTGAGGACTGGAATCAGCTTCTTCCAAACTCCTGTTAATGCTGATATTTTGACCTTTTCCCATGAATCAAAAATGTTTTTAATGGCATCTAGAGTGGCAAATCCTTTCATGAAGCCTTATGAACTGTGTTTCTTAACTACTAAGACTTGAAATGACGCCCTGATTCATGGGTTGCAGAATGGATGTTGTGTTAGCAGGCTTGAAGACAACATTCATCTCCTTGTACATTTTCATCAGAGTGCTTGGGTGACCGGGTGCATTGTCAATAAGTGGCAATATTTTGAAAGGAATTTTTTTCTGAGCTGTAGGTCTCAACATGGGCTTCAAATATTCAGTAAACCAAGCTGTAAACATGCTGTCATCTGGGCTTTGTTGGAAAGCACAGGCAGAAGAGATTTAGCATAATTCTTACGGGCTCAAGGATTTTCTTTGCGACTTTCACTTAAGTCTCCAGCTGCATTACCCCCTAACAAGAGAATCGGGCTTGAAGTTTTGAGATCTGGCATCGACTTCCCCTCTCTAGCTATGAAAATCTTAGATGAGATCTTCTTCCAATAAAAGACTGTTTTATCTATATCGAAAATCTCTTGTTTAGTGTAGCCACGCTCATTAATGATCTCATCTGGATGATCTTCTGGATAACTTGCTGTAGCTTCTCCATCAGCACTTGCTGCTTCACCTTGCACTTTATGTTATGCAGATGGCTTCTTTTTAAAAATTTTTTTTGAGTTGGAGTCTTACTCCATCACCCAGGCTGGAGTGCAGTGGCACACTCATGGCCACGCCAACCTCGACCTGCTGGGCTCCGGCGATCCTTCTGCCTCAGCCTTCCAGTACTACAGGCGCGAGCTACCATGCCCAGCTTATTTTTTGATTATTTTTTGATTATTGTAGAGATGAAGTCTCACCAAGTTGCCCAGGCTGATCTCGAACCCCTAAACTCAGGCAGTTCTCTCCCCTCGGCATCCCCAAGTGCTGGGATTACAGGCTTGAGTCACCATATCTGGCCCGGCTCCTTCCTTCCTTCCTTCCTTCCTTCCTTCCTTCCTTCCTTCCTTCCTTCCTTCCTTCCTTCCTTCCTCTCTCTCTCTTTCTTTCTTTTTCTTTTTTTTGTCAGAGTCTCACTCCATAGCCCAGGATCTGGAGTGCAATGGCACGCTCATGTCCACCCCTGCGTCGACCTGCTGGACTCCAGCAATCCTTCCGCCTCAGCCTTCCAAGTAGCCAGAATTACAGGTCCACGCTACCTTGCCTGGGTAATTTTTGATATATTGTAGAGACAAGGTCTCGCCAAATTGCCCAGGCTGGTCTTGAACCCACATGCTCAGGCAATGCGCTGGCCTCGGCCTCCCAAAGTTCTGGAATGACAGGCTGAGCCACCGAGCCCAGCCTGACTTCTTTCTTGAAACCTCTTGAACCAGCCTCTGCCAGTTTTTAACTTTTCTTCTTCAGCTTCTTCACCTTACTCAACCTCCATAGAATTAAAGAGTTAGGGGTCTTGCCTGAATCAGGCTTTGGCTTAAGGGAATGTTGCAGCTGGTTTGATCATCTACCCAGACCACTCTCTTTCTCTCTATCAGCAGTACAGCTGTTTCCTTTCTTGTCATTTGTGTGTTCACTGAGTCACACTTTCAGCCTTCCTCAGTAACTTTCCCTTTGCATTTACAATTCGGCTCTTTGGCCCAAGAGACCTAACCTGTGGCCCACCTTGGCCTTTAACTGACTTCCTCAGTAAACTTTATCATTTCCAGCTTTTGACTTAAAGTGAGAGATGCGAGACTCTTCCTTTCACTTGAACACTTAGAGGCCGCTGTAGGGTATTAACTGACCTCATTTCAATACTGCTGTGTCTCACAGAAAAGGGAGGCCTGGGGGAAAGATGGGGAAATGGCTGATCAGTGGAGCCATCAGAACACAGACAGCATCTGTCAGGTAAGTTTGCTTTCTTCTATGAGCATGGTTCATGGCGCCCCAAAGCAATAACAAAATAATACCAAAGATCACTGACCACAGATCACCACAGCAGATAAAATAATAATGAAAAACTTTGAAATACTGTGAAAATTACCAAAACACGACCCAGAGACACAAAGTGAGCACATGCTGTTGAAAAAATGGTGCCGACAGACTCGCTTGATTCTGGATTGCCACAAACCCGTCATGTGTAAAAAACACAATGCAAAGTACAATAAAGCAACGTGCAACTAATCAGGGTGTGTCTGTGCATGCTTCTAACTCACTGGTACTTCAGAAGCTAAAACCAAATCACAGTAAACAAGAAAATGTGTGAATATAATACAGACACTCTCTAGGGGAAATGATTTAGGAGAGTGTAGTCAAAAAGCATTGTCTTTAGAAGAAGGTAGCTGAGACTTCAGATTCTCACCCCTTCTAAACCTGTTACCTTAGTTTAGTAACTTACCTTCTAGGTTTTATTCCTTTGTTTGTAAAAACAAAGGCTGATGGCGCCTTCCTCACATAGTTCTGTGATAATGAAATAAAATACTGTGGAAATTTCTAACTTTCTGACACACCCAGAGTTGTCATTGTTTCAGTGTTTGCTGGTCATGTTTCTCCTAAGAAGCTGGGAATGTTTTGCTTTTTATTTTATCAAAACACTCCCCATCACAAAGTGGCACAGGCCTCCCTGGTCTCTGATATAAGTGAGGCACTTTGCTATCTAGAATTAAATCTGCTTTGTTAAAAAGTCCCCATTAATACAACAGTGGAACTTCATGCAGTCAAGGTTGTCTTCACGAGTTCTCAGGGCTGTCTAAAGCATGGTCTGCATCCTCTGCCGCTTGGTTTTACTGGATCTGCTATCAAACTCCCTCTACTCCCCAGGTCATTTTTTTTGCAATTTCTTTTTGCCCCTGCTACAAGTTGCATGCCCATTGCCCCACTCAGCCTGATACCCTTGCCTCTTCCCAGTTGGCTAGGAACTGTTTAGCGAGAGCCCAGTGCTTGCCAGGTGCCAGTCAACACACTTTCTGCTTGTAGGAGCTGTGGCCTTGACATACAACTTGGCAGTCTAGATTCCATGTTCTCTCTACGGCCTGGAAAACTTCCTCTTTGTCTTACCTTGCATTTGCTCATGGGGAAATGGTGTCTCCTCCTCTGAAGTCCATCCTCATAGAGGTGCTTTGCTTCAGTGTTGCTTGACCCAAGGGACTAATATCATTTTTAATGTGTATATTATTTGCTTCCCAGTGCTATACTTGCCAGAATTGCTGGTCCAGACCGAGTTTCTAAGATCCATTCTACCTTTAGTTTTAATATACCTATTCTTGTGTTTTAGCTTTCCCTTTAAAGGTATGAATGGTGCAATTGAACAAACTGGAACTCTTTCCCCTGGAGGTTCCTTGACTCCCATATAAATAGGTAGGAACACACCAACATTGGAGCATAAAGTATTGCTTAAGTTCACTCACAGATATTTTTATATTTCAGTAGCGATTAATGCTTCAAGATCTGGAACAAAATGAAATATTACTGTTAAAGAAGATTTTTTAATTTTAATTTTTATTTTGAGTCAGGATCTTTCTCTGTTGCCCAGGTTGGAGTGCAGTGGTACATTCATGGCAACCACAACATTAATCTGCTGGGCTCAAACAATCCTTCCACCTCAGCCTTCCAAGTAGCTGGAACTACAGCCATGTGCCACCATGCCAACTATTTTTTTTTATTTATTATAGAGATGCGTTATCGCCAAGTTGCTCAGGCTGGTCTTGAATCCCTGGGCTCAGGCAATCCTCTCAACTTCACTCTTAAAGTTCTGGGATGATGGGTGTGAGCCACTACACCCAACCAGAAGCTTTTGACTTTCAGTCAAATTGGTGGATAGGGTGTAAAAAATCGCCTTCTGTAAGAGGAGACTCCCCAAAACCCAGAATTATCCTTTGGAGGGTGGGCCCCTTATAGTACACTCAGAATTTGTTTCTCTAGCTCAAACCGTCATCCAAAGTTTTATCTGGAAGTTTTGAGAAGGTTTTATCACAATTTGTGCAAGAAACATCCCAAGTCAGGCAAGCAGGTGGTTGGCTCTTCCACCATGACAACACACCTGCTCACACTACACTGAGAGTTCAGCAGTTGTTGACCAGAAACGGTAGGACTCAGAGGACCCACCCTCACCATTCATCCGATCTTGCCCCTAGCAACTTTTTTTTGTTTCCCTGGTTTAAAAAGGCCTGAAAGAAAAAGCGTTTTGCCAATGTAGGAGAGGCGAAACCAAAAAATGGCAGAGCTAAATGGCATCAAAACTGACAATTTCAAAAGCTATCTTGAGCAGTGGAAAAAGTGTCTCAATAGGTGTAGTGCATCCAACAGAGAGTGCTTTGAAGGTGACTAAAATGTAAACATGTAAGAATAAATGCATAATTTGTTATAAATAAATTTAATTTGAGGGGTTCTCCCTCATATGTTACACACACCAGTGAATTCTGGATAAGATATTTTATAATGATTTCAAAGGTGCAACCATCAAGGAGGGAAACTCTAGTGCGTAGAAGATGAGCTGAGCTAGCTGTAGTGGAATGGTGAAAGTTTATCACCTATGTGGGATGGGGAAAAAGAAATCTGCAAGAGTCACACCAAGAAAGAAGCAGAAACTGAACTCCTACATGAACCCAGAAGACGGAAAATTGCTGCCTGTTCTTGAATAAGGACTGAGACATCTGTCTTCAGCCTCAGTCACAGCAGATTGATCACTCTTGGTCAGGGCTGCAGCCAGAGTCTTCTGTGACTAGAACTTCAGGCTGTGAAACACTTGACTGTTGGATTCAGATTTATGTTTTCCTAGAGACTGAGTACAGCAGGGAGGTCTCCGTGACCCAGAGAAAGAAAATTCATAGAGGACCTATGATGTGAAATGAAGTCACAGGGAAGAAGAGCATAATACTTGGGATAACTGTTTCCATGAAGATCAATCTATGACTCTCCATTGGTGAATGCATAAGTAAGAAAGAGGAGAAAAGAGAAGAATATGAATGCAACTGAAATTTGTTTAAAAGCAGCCCAGAAAGATAAAGGAGAAAATAGTGAACATGATATAAGAGTGAGAGGTTATAAAATGGAACAAGCAAATGTTAAAAAAACAAAAGCCTAAAATAGCGAAAGTTGAAAATTTCATGAGTTTGGTTAAACAGTAGTGTAGGTAAAGCTGAAGAATCACATAAATAAAAGGTAGACTAAATAATTCTTTTTAGGAATCAGCACTGAGACACAGTCAGATAAAAAATAGATATAAAATTAAGAGATGAGGAAAGCACAATGAGAAGATCCCACATACCTCCAGTGGAAGTTCCAGGAGACTATGGAGGGAATAGCAGAGTCAATGTTCAAAACTCCAGAGTTAAGGATTTTTCAGAAATGAAGAAATCCTCAGATTGAAAAGATAGAGTACAATTGTAAAGAGCTTTATGAATACTGGAGAAATGTTTTAATGACGCTACAAAAACCTCAAGAGAAAATTCTAAAACACACAGAGATCAATCAGAGGACAAAAAAAGAAACAATAATCTGAGGGAATGTGGTGAGAAATGGAAGAAAAATAAAGACAATGGTATCAAATCCTTAAAGTCCTGGAAAAAAAAAAAGATTGTGAACTTAAATTCTTGCCTGATGCATAAATTTTTAAGAGTGAGGGCAAAATAAAAAACATTTCAGGTGTACAACCACTTGTAAATGTTATTATTTAAATATTGTTGCAGTGATATAGATGAGATATATAAAATAACATATTTAAGAAATAACAGTGAATTCAGAAGAAAGGAGAGATCCAAGAAATAACAGAGAAAAAAAATGTGTAGAACATGCTGGCATATTTAAATGCATACACACTGGAAAGTAAGATAAGAGTAATGAAGACAAAAGAGGGAAAAAACTTCTATGTATAACTGAGTTTAAAGACCATACAGAAATAAATAACACAATATTAATCATAGGAGCTGAGGTGTAAGAATGTAGGAAGTTTGGAGGGAATTTTTTTTTTGTCTTTTCTAAGAAGAGAATAGATATATTGATTAATTTTATGTTTTTTTAACAATAGAAAGTGTGTATGTAAAAAGTTTAAGAGTAAATGCACAATAAAAACATAATACACAATTTATAGTCTAGCAGTAAAAAAATAGAAAATATGTACTGTTTAATCAACCTAGTAGAAGTTAGCAAAGAAGAAAAAAGAAGTAGATAAAATATACATAAAGACACAGAACAAGGTATCAGAAATAAGGTCAAGTATATTAAACACAAAGTATATGAATAAGTAAAACAGAAATTAAATGACAGATATACAGATTCTACCGACTTGATATTTTCAAGAAAACATTTGAAATATAAGGATATAAAAACATTGAAAGACAAGGGATTATAATAAATATGCCAGGTAAATATTAAAATAAAATGATAAGATTAATAATGGTGCCCAAAATATAATATAAAAATAGAAAAAGAAAAAGAAGATGTTTCTAAAGAAATTAAAAAATAACTCCCCAAGAAGTCATATTAACAATGGTCATATGCATAAGAGATACAATTTGCAAACTTAAAGCAAGAACTGTTAGAATAATGGTGACATTGACGAAGCCACAATAACAGTAGAAAGTTTAACATATTCTTTTAGAAAATGACAGCTCTAGCATCAAAAAAATAGTAGCTTAGGAAAAACACAATTGGCAATTTTTATCTAATACTTTCATATAAAATTTTTCAGTTGGCAAAGAATACCACTTCTTGAGGTATATATGACATTTTTCAAAAATTATGCTATATATTTACCAAAGAAAGTTTCAACAAATTCCAAAGAACTGATACTATACAGCCTTCTCTGGTTACAATGAAAAAAATTGGAGCCGAGCTCGGTGGCTCAGCTTGTAATCCCGCGCCTTGGGAGGCTGAGGTGAGTGGATTGCCTGAGCCAGTGGATTCGAGACTCGCCTGGGCAACTTGGCGAGACCTCATCTCTACAATAAATCAAAAATTAGCTGGGCGTGGTAGCACGCATCTGTAGTTCCACCTACTTGGAAGGCTGAGGCGGAAGGATGGCTGGAGCCCAGCGGGTGGAGGCTGCGGTGGCCGGGAGCGGCCACTGCACTCCAGTCGGGGCGACAGAGAGCGACTCCAACTCAAAAAAAAAAAAAAAAAAATGGAAATAAAGAATTAGCAAGACCTCAAAAACTCCTCAAATATTTGCAAAAATGTTTAGAAAAAACACATTACAAAACAATTCACAAGTTATAAGAAAATTAATGAGGAACACTAAGAAAAGTGCTACATTTAAAAAAATATGAACTACAACTAAATCAGTTATCAGAATGAAATTTACAGCTTTCAGCAGATTAGAAAATAAAACATTTTTTAATACTAGTTAACTAAGCAGTCAATTTAGGAAAGGGAAAAAAAATCACCAAAGCAAAGTCATGAGTTTTTTTAACTCTGAAATTCATTCGTTCTTTCTTCAGCTTGGCTGTCAAAAACATACTTTACAAACTTATTTTTGATCTTTATGTTTTTTAGTTACAGGTGAGCTGGTTTTGTTTGTTTTCACATCACTTATATTAATTTTTCATAGTTTCCTCTTCCCTGCGGATAACTCCAAACTTGAATTGTGTTATTTTAAGTAATAAGTATAGTTGTGGTTTTAGTCATATGCAAACTTTAATATCAGGCCTCTCTAGGTTTGTCTCACTTGTCTGCTCTTTCTTCTATATAGTATGTATAAGTTTGTGTGTGTGTGTCCTAGGTATCTTTGACGCTGGTCACTTTGTTTTAAATATTATTTGGAGGACCAATGTGAAGTCTAAGGTGAAGGCGTGTGTATCTAAGGAGGAGTCACATTTCTGTCAGGCATTTGGTGGCATTACCAGTTTGTGGATGACCTTAATCCAAGCTTACAGTTTGAGGGTATCTGGATTATCCAGGTGACGAGAGCTCTGGGTTCAAGAGCTTCCCGGGATATTTTCAGATCCTGAGAGTTAGACTTCATGGTCTTAGTTAATATGTGGCAGAGTGTTAAACAGAATCTCCACTTTGGTGAAGTCTGGTCTTTAACTTCTATTCCCTTTGCCCTGTGAGACAGCTGACAATACCACCCAAATGCATAACTCTTTGGTAGTTGTAGTTGGGAAGAGAGTTGTTAGCAAAGCTCTTTGAGAGTTGAGTTTGCCTTTCTAGATTTTCACATTTTCCTAGAAATAAATACCTGTGATTTTTATCTCACATTTCTTTTTAAACTATGTTCCTAATTCTGCAGTTGGTTTGTCTTAGAATTTGCAAGTTTCCATGGCACAAATTCCCCCACTCCTTGGTTTTCTCTCTAGATAGCAAGTGCCTATTTGACATTCTTGGGTGTTTTTGTTGATATTTCAAATCTAACATGTCCAAAACAAGGCCTTTTATTCACTATTCTCCCTCACCTACATACAAGCACGTACACGCAGACACACTTATACACACACAACCACCTTCTGGTATTTTCCATTCTCCTTCCCTAGTGCATTATCTAATTGCCCAATAAAACACCTAAGGCTCATCATTAATTCTATTTTTTTCCTTGCTGTCTCCTTCCCATTAACTCTATTGTCAGGTCTTCTCAACATAACCTCAGAATCCACCCATTTTTCTCTATTCTCCGAATCCACTACCATCACTCTAGTTCTGAGCTACCATCATGTCTTTCTTAGACTAACCCAGTCACCACCTAAATTAGATTAAATCTTTACTTTTTTTCTTGCTCAGCACATCACTTCCATCTTTGAACCTCAGAAAGAATGATCTTCAAAAATGTAAATTGTGCTATAGTCCTCCCCTGTTTAAATGTCATTCTTTAAATATAGATGAAGGTCATTCTTCTGGTAATAAAATCCATGAATAACAAGTCCTTCTACCCTATTCCAATCTCTCATGGTCCTGCTCCATGCACTGGCATTATTTTTGTTTACCTGATAGGTGGCGCTTCTAACTGCTGTGGAAACTTCTTATTTTTCTTAGAAACATGCTGTCCTAAATCTTTACAGGGCTAGCTTCTTTTTGTCGATCAACTCTTACCCCAAGTGTCACATTTTCCCTGAGCTCTTCCCTGACCATCCGATATAAATTGCCAACCCTGCCCTTGCATCCACCATTCATATCAAACATGTCAAGCTGTTGAATTTTATTTACCATACCAAACTCTATCTTAAATGGTTCTGCTTAATTTATTTATTTTCTTGTTCATTGCCTGGTATTTCCAGCTTGTAGAATAGAATGTGACACAGAAAAATGTTCAGTAGGTATTTTTGTGGTTGCTGAAATGGGACAGTTTCTGTGTGTCTCTTGAGTTGCTTTATGTTCAGAAACACAGGTAGCATTTGAATATATAGTCTGTTTCTCTTTTAGAAAAAAAAATATGGTGGTGGAGTTGGATAAGATCTATGCCTAAGATGACATCCTGGGAAAGCTTCCTTCCCTCTGTTGAATGGTGATAACGATAATATCACTGATATGATAATATCCCATTACCAGATCTTCCTCAGAACCAATCCACGTGAAATACAACTGCAGGCAGGTCCCATCTCTCGCCATTACTGCTCCCGGGACTCTCTCAGCATGGGTCCTCTGCCATCACGCTGTCCTTCTCTCCTGGCATGTCCTCCTTCCCAAGATGCCTCAATAAGATTTGTCTCTTCCTTGGTTGACTCTATTTACCGCAATCACCTTTAGTAACTGTGTGGTTTTAAAAATATCTTCTTGAATTTGTAAGTGCCCAATTCAAATTGCATGTTTCTTTTTGTCCTTTAAATTATGGCAGACTTGTAAATAAATGTTATATGAAAACATGAAACACTTAGATGTTTATGGCATAAATGAATAAATGAGGGAAAGAAAATATTTAGGTGTGTAGAGCTTAGATCTTCAATTGGTAGTGGATTAGTATTTCTATGATGACTATCTTTCACTTATACTTTATATGAGGTTCATTTTTTTTCCTACTCTCATCAGAAGAAAGAAACAACAGAAAACGAAACAAAAACAAAATGACTTCCTAGTGTTTGAGCTAGACTAAAGAAACTCAGGCTCTATTACTGTAGAAGAGTTCAAAGAAAACAGGGAGAGGAGACAAAAAGGCAAGCTGGGACTTCAAATTGCCTCCTTTCAGGGCAAACCCCTGATTATTTCCAGATCACATAACTTAGATTTTGAGGGAGAGAGGGTTTATACTGCAAGTGGAGGTTAACAAAATAAATGCATTTGGGATTTCTGAAGCTGTATTGGTGTCCGCAAGGTGAACCGTGACCCTAACTTGCATGTTATTGCTGCTTTCTCTTTATGTATTCTATCAGGTTAATCTGTTGGTTTTATCCAAGTTACTGTTCAAAGGAAATGGATATTCTTTAGACCATGATCTGATGTCTTACCTCCATTCCTTGTGTGGCTTGATGCTAACTCATTCATTTATTGTGAACCTGTATAGTATTTCCAATTTCTTAAGGGCCTATACTACAAATTGGGAGGAATATATCTTCACGGCATGCACAAAGAATTTAGAGCTATGGTAACAATGAAATACAAGATGCCTCTAACTTATACACAGACCGCCACATTTCAAATATGGTTTGTACGTTTCCTGTTTAGAAAGAAGATTGTATTTTTCCATTACAAAAAGACTGTAAGAGTTTGTTGGGTTCCCAAGCTAACTCAAAGAAGCTAACTACATGGTCAAGTTTTGAGGACTAGAGGAAGGACTAGTTAAGCCATAAACTAGGATGGACTATGGAATTGAGAATACTCACGAATCCAATTACCTTTCCCACCCTTTCTTAGATTCCTGAGGGCACGAAATATAGCTCTTCTGACACATCCTTCCTCTTCTTGTTTGGTTCCTGGTGAAACTCATCATGGATCCCTTTGGTGGTGATCTTCTTGCTTTGAAAAGAAATAATCGGACACTTACAATGTGGAATAGGGCTGAGACTCTGGCCCCTGGACTCATAACGAAGTAGCCCTCTGGGTCCCTATGGTAATTTCGGTTAGGGGCATAATCAAGTGGGGCAAAGCTATTGTGAGACTCATAAGACAAAGAACACCAAATGAATTGAGAAGCAATGAAGTGTGGTTTAAAACACGGAGTAAGAGGAATGCAAAGTACTGAAAGAATTCCTGGAAGCAAACATTCACTAATTTATGAGGTGATAGAAACCACCAGTAGAAAAGCTGCAGTAATACTTGTGGAATAAGGTATTTAAACCCAGAGTCTATTAGTCTCTAGTCTATCGGATAGAACATCTGAGCTGCATTACCATTTCTATTTAGAATGCACAACTGGTAGGGTCATTAAATCTTATTAAATCAGTCTAAGACTACTGGGAGTTGTAATTGTCAGTTTTTATGCACTGTGTAAAGTCTTATCAAACTATAGGCTTCCGTAATTGTATTTGAGGCACTTCCTCCCAGAGCCCACACAAATAATTACCACTACCAAGGTGCTCAGAGATTCTGCTTCCTTTATGTTTGGTCTTATAGGACCAAACATATGGCTAATTTGACCCTCCAGCAAAGTAATGAAATGAATTAACTTCTGGATGATTAGCTACATTTTATGGTGACTATATTGGCTTAATAATCAAGAAAAGCCATATGTACATGTGTTTCTGTGTGAATATAGATTAAGAAAATGGGAAAAGGAAATGCTTTGTTATGAGACTGAAATGTTGAATTTATATTATCTTTATTCTTCTCCAAACAAGAGGCTGTCGTTTGATAACTCTGCGGATCAGCTCAGGTAATAAGTATTGTGACTATGTATCTTATATCTCATTTTTCCCAAACAAAGGTAAACAAAAGTGCAGCATCGTATGGTGATTGCCACAACAGCCTGAAAATCTGATAAAAATGAAAATAAGTGATTGAATAAAAGAGCAACATGCTTTTCTATTTTTAGCTGACGTTGGGAAAATATATTCTCTTATTCTGTGTTGCCTTTTTGCCTTCTTGATAATGTCTTTTGAAGCAAAATGTTTTTAATTTAATGACATGCAATTTATTTTTTTCTCCCTTTCTTCTTTTGGTGTCATCTTTAAGAAGCCATTGCCTTAACCAGCATCATAAAAATGGACTCTTATGATTACTTCCATGATTTTTACAACTAGTTCTTGTTTTCATTTTTTTTTTGAGTTGGAGTCTCACTCAGTCATCCAGACTGGAGTGCAGTGTCCGCTCCCGGCCACCACAACCTCAACCTGCTGGGCTCCGGAGATCCTTCCGCCTCAGCCTTCCAAGTAGCTGGAACTAC
>NW_007246521.1:65104-82494 GCF_000164805.1 Carlito syrichta
AACCCGCGGGCTCAAGCAATCCACTCACCTCAGCCTCCCAAAGCGCGGGATTACAGGCTGAGCCACTGAGCCCGGCTACAACTAACTCTTAACTTTTAGGTCTGTGAAATAGTTTGAGTAATTTTTTACATATAGTGTGAGGTTGGGGATTCAAACTCATTATTTTTGCATGTATATAGTTACTTGTCTTAGCACTATTTGTTGAAAAGATTACTTCCCCCTTGGATTTTTGTTGCAACCATGCTAAATATTCATTAACCATAATGTAAAGCTTTATTTCTGAACTCTCCATTCTATTCTATTGATCTATAAGTTTTTTTCTCATGCTAGTACCACACTGTCTTGATTATTATAGCTTTGTAGTAAGGTTGAGTCCTCCAAATTTGTTCTTCATTTTCAAGATTGTTTGGTTATTTCGGGTCACTTAATGTGAATTTGTGGGTTAGCTTGTCATTTTGTGTTCTTTGTAAGTGAATCATTCTTGATTCCAAGCTTTTAATAGAAGAAGAAAATGTGCTGTTAGAATGTTAGCAAACACTGATGAAACCTCAATGTATATGTTGACCCTTCACTTAGCACTGGGAGCTGACAGTGCAAGCAGAACTTGGTCGCAGGCCTGAAGAGGCCCTCTGGGTGAAGAGCATGGCCTCTGGGACTCAGTCTGGCTCTTACATTCACTGGTAGTATAGTCTTAACTTCTCCAAATGCTTATTTCCCTGTCTGCAAAGTGGAAATAGATTATCTCCTACTCACAGGGGTCATCTCAGCTACCTGTTGTGGCAATGATGTTGCATAATTGACAACCACAAAACCTTGGGGACAAACAACAATAGGCATTATTGCTCACATGTCTGTGGTCAGCCAGGAGTCAACTAGTGAGCGTTGTTCATGTCAGCTGAGGTCCCTGCCAAGTCTGAGCATCAGTAAGGGTCATCAGGTGGTTTGGCTTGGCTTCATGTGCTTTAAGAAAAATGATAAACTAATTACTTTTGGGGAGATAGGGTCTTACTATTCTGCCCAGGCTGGAGTGCAGTGGCTCTTCATAGGCATGCTCATAGCTCACTGCAGGCTTGAACTCCAGGGCTCAAGTGATCCTCCTGCCTAAGCCTCCTAGGAAGCTGGGTCTGCAGATGCATGCCACTTCACTAGGCTTCCGTGTGCTTTTTGTACTCTGCTGTCTTTGGGCAGCGGCACAGTCCCAAGAATGAGAAGCCTAGTTATACTGGTGCTTCCTTTGTGGTATGTCTGCTAACATCCCATTGACTCAAGAAAGTTGGGCCAAGGAGGGTCTCTGAAGAACCCATTCAAGTTACTCCATCAAAATAAGGTCATCTGCCACACCCAGATGGCACCAATGCCATGCCGAAATTGTCCCAGTCTGTTGGGGTCACATCTGTCTGTCCCTCCTCGCTCCCAATTCTTCAACTTTTATTTTATTTATGTATTTTATCTATTTATTTATTTATTTATTTTGAGTTGAAGTCTCACTCTGTCGCCCAGACTGGAGTGCAGTGGCCGCTCCCGGCCACCCCAGCCTCGACCTGCTGGGCTCCGGCGATCCTTCCGCCTCAGCCTTCCAAGTAACTGGAACTAGAGGCGTGCACTACCACGCCTGGCTGATTTTTGATTTATTGTAGAGATGAGGTCTCGCCAAGTTGCCCAGGCGGGTCTCGAACCCATGGGCTCAGGCGATCCACTCACCTCAGCCTCCCAAAGGCGCGGGATTACAGGCTGAGCCACCGAGCCCGGCTAATTCTTCAACTTTTAGATGGTGAGCCTTGGAAGAGAAACAGAAGAAGAGTGGGAGAGAGTAGTGATAAAGTTCCCAAGTCCTGCTACTGTCTCTCCCTCCTGACCAAGGCTGAACTACAGCAGGTGATATGCTTTGAAGTTGAAGAAGATGTTTTAATATTGAATTAAAATGCATTTTTAATACCCTCGAAATCAGACTAATTGTAATTACTGGGAATGGCCAGAACAGCTGTGAGATCTACTCAATGCTGTCTCCAGGGCTAGAGATAGGAGACCTGACGTGGTACGGAGAAAAGACAGTGCTAGTCAAAAAGTGAACTTGGCGAGACCTCATCTCTACAATAAATCAAATATTAGCCGGGCGTGGTAGCGCGTGCCTGTAGTTCCAGCGACTTGGAAGGCGGAGGTGGAAGGATCGCTGGAGCCCAGCAGGTTGAGGCTGTGGTGGCCAGGAGCGTGCCACTGCACTCCAGCCTGGGCGACCGAGTGAGACTCCAACTCAAAAAAAAAAAAAAGTGAACTGTGTTCTGCCTGCCTCCTACGAAATCCAACTCATTTGATAAATCGGTTATGGGTATAAATAAAAGAGTCCAGAAACAGTATCTGGGCATGCAGAACTTCTTGCCCATGTAACAACTAATATTATTTATATTTTTAATACAAATTGCTCTCACATATATTTGCTTCTGAATTTTCTACCTGACAAAGCACAGCATTTTCTATTTTCCATCTATGGACGTTGCTCTCTCAACCGTTTTCGCATCCATAATGTTACATTCAAACCTACAAAACCTGTGTACACGAGTTTTACGGTTCATCCTAAAATGGAAAAGAGAATGAATGCTCCTCCGAGCACTTGCCCCTAAACCATCATTTCCCTAGAAAGCTCAGTGACTGTGATAAATATGGAATTGGAGTGCGTGTCTGGCCTAAATAAAATAAGGTGTTTGGTTTGTATCTATTCTATGGGTGTCTAGTCCCACGAGGAAAGAGGCAGTCCTTAGGGAGCCACACACGTTTGTCTGTTGGGAAATCAGTATGACTTGGCGCTTAGGATGCCGGGACCACAGTGTCCACGCGTACCCGTTTCTCAAAACAAAAACCTAGCAGTCTTTTATTTTTAAGGTTGTTATTATTATTGTTATTGCTGTGAAATAGTTCATTGAAGATCTATATGCGGTATGCATATAGTTTAAAAACTGAACACAAATAACCATCTACTTGCTCACCTCCAGTGCAAGAAACAGAATTTTCTGCCTCACACACCCACCTCGGCACGGTCCCTCTCTTTTCACCAACGGCAACCACGGTTGGGAATGTTGTGCTTATTACGTCTTTGATTTTCTTTAGAGTCTTACCTTAGATGCAGGTGTCTTTAAATATTACATACTCAAAATCTCCAGTCTATGTGGGATGTATGTCCACTCTATGTAAATGATGCCATCTCGTGTGTTTATTTCTGTATCTTGATTTTTTCCACTCAATTTTTTTTATTTGTATACATTTAGGGCTGACAAGTATATTCTTGTGCATGCGTAGCTTGCATAGTGGTGACATCAGGGCTTTTAGGGTCTTGGTTACCCAAAGAGCATACACCATACCCATTAAGTAATTTCTCATCATCGACACCTCTCCTTCCTCGTTCACTTTCTGAGTCTTCATCTACCGGGTGTATGGCCGCAATTGATTTCTTTTTCCTGCTGTGCAGCGTTAGACTTTATGACTACAACATGATGTCATTCTGCTGTGTCCGGGGACATTTGGATTCTTCGCAGACTTTGCTAATTCAAGTAGTTTTGCTGTGAACACTCCTGTGAATGAAAGCTGCGGTCCCCAGGCAAGGGTCCCCTGGGGTGCATGACTAGGAGGAACATGGCTTCACCGTAGGATGTTCTCCCTTTGTCAGCAGCACAGTGTGAGAATCCCATTGCTCGGCATCCTTGCCAGAACTAGGAGGAGAAAAATTGTGCACCATTTGATCTTAACTTTTTTTTGGTTTTTTTGAGTTGGAGTCTCACTCTGTCGCTCAGACAGGAGTGCGCGGCCACCGCAGCCTCGACCTGCTGGGCTCCGGCGGTCCTTCCACCTCAGCCTTCCGAGTAGCTGGAATTACAGGTGCGCGCTACCACGCCCGGCTGATTTTTGATTTATTGTAGAGTTGAGGTCTCACCAAGTTGCCCGGGCGGGTCTCGAACCCACAGGTTCAGGCGATCCACTCACCTCAGCCTCCCAAGGAGCAGGATGACAGGCTGAGCCACCGAGCCCGGTGATCTTCACTTTTATTACTTGGTCATCAGCAAGGTTAATCACCTCTTCAGCCATTGATGGATCCTCTTCTGTCAAGTGTCTGTTGAAGTATTTGGTCATTTTCCTATGGGATTTCTTTTATTGATTTTTAGGAGATCTTTAAAGACCTAATATGAATCCTTCTCTAGTTATTTGTGTCAAAAATATCTTTTTTTCCTCACTTTTTTTTACAACATCTTTTCAATAACAGAAGTTTCTCATTTTAATGTGGTCAGATTTATCAATCTCTTTGGGTTTTGCTTAAGGAATTTTCAAATGATTATACAAGCGTTATGGTATATCCTCTCCTAAAAGTTCAGCGTTTTTGCTTTACACATTTCATCTTTGATCTATGTGGAACTAACTGATTTTTGTAACTGTTGTTAGATTTGGATCCAATTTCATTCTTTCCACAGGTCTTACCAGTGGAGCCAGAACTCTGCAGAAGGATACTTTTCTTCTTCAATGATCCACAATGCCCCTGTTATGTATCGAGTTTCTAGATATAAGTGGGTTTGTTTCTGGTGTCTATTTTAGATCACTGATTCTTGTTTGTACTTGAAGCTGACATGGTCCATTATTGCTTTAATGAATCTTGGTATTTGGCCACTTCTTTTGCCTTGTTCTTCCGGGGAATCTCTTTGTCTGAAGGAGCATATGGCATTACTTTGCTACTCTACTTAGCTTTTGGAATTAACTTTTCTTTTTTTTTTTTTGAGTTGGAGTCTCACTCTGTCTCCCGGACTGGAGTGCAGTGGCCGCTCCCGGCCACCGCAACCTCGCCTGCTGGGCTCTGGCGATCCTTCCGCCTCAGCCTTCCGAGTAGCCGGAATTACAGGCATGTGCTACCACGCCTGGCTGATTTTTTGATTGATTGTAGAGATGAGGTCTCGCTGCGCAGGCGGGTCTCGAACCCGCGGGCTAGGGCAATCCACTCACATCAGCCTCCCAGAGGCGCGGGATGACAGGCTGAGCCACCAAGCCCAGCTAGAATTAACTTTTCAAGTCCCATGAAGAACTCTGTGCGTCATATATTTTGTTATTGACATACCTGACATTATCCTACTCTGTTTTCTTGTTAAACTGCACAGTTTTTATGGACTTTTAAACGGCCAATCAGTGATTTAAATGCCGCCTTAACCAAGTGACCAGAGTTAACACTGAGATACTAAGCCATGTCAACCTCATGGTCTCCCTATGTGACGTGCTTTCTCTAGTGTGTCAGCCTCTAGCATCGCCTTGTTCCAAATTGTTCTCCACCTACAGCCAGAATGAGCGTTTGAAGAGGCAAATATGGCCACATCCTTTGTTGAAAATGTACAGTGGTGTTCTGTGGACCTTAGAACTCAGTCCAAACTCCTCAGCATGTATCTCTGTCCAGGACCTCCGTGATCTGAACTATTTCTCAGGTTTTCTATCGCCTTCACCCTCTATGCCCTAGACACACCTTGAGAGCTGCATTTGTGTCACCCTTTCTCGCCCCAGCTTAGAGCTGTGGCTTATCTGGCATCTCAAAGTTCCCTTTTGGGTAGCTGCAAGACTGTTGGTCTTTCTTGAGACCACCCCCATTCTTCTTCATCCGCCCTTCTGCTCCTTTCTGTTCCTACACTAACATGTTTCTCACACTACCATGAAGTGGTCCAGCTTTACCTACGGGAGTTTTAAGGAGCTCTATCAGTTTGAAAGCCAAGGATAGTCACCAATAAAATACTGACAAAAAGTAGCTTAAACAACTGGGATTTATTTTTCCCACAGAATAAGAAATCCATTTTGGCCAATCTAGAGTTAATTCGGTGACTCCATGACATGGGGGTAAGCTTCTTTCTTCCCACTCTTTGCCTCACCATCAAAAGATGGCTGCAGCAGCTCCAAACATCAGAGAGAGGACCGAGATCTTCCCTTTCCTTATGTCCTTATGTCCTTATTCTCTTATGTCCTTATTAGAAATCAGCTGGGAGACTGCCGTGGGCCAGAGTTCTCCCAACGTTGTGTACCTGGCACATCCAAAAGCTACTGAAGGAGATTTCCTCTGCTAACAGAGAGGAGAGACGGGCCTCCCTGTGTCTGCTTGCGACCACCAGCATTCCTATACATTTCTTCTCTGTGAACTTGTGGGGAAAAGCTTCCTTAAAATAAGAATGAATATCTGAAATCTTTGTGATATCTTGAGCTGTGCTGTCCAATATGGTAGCCATTAGCTACCTACAACTTGCAAAAATTAGGTTTAGATTAATTAAAATAAAATAAAAAGTTCACAGTCTTAGTTACAATAGTTACATTTCAGGCATTCGATAGCTACCTGTGGCTACCATATTGCATATCACAGATTAAAAAAAAAATTTCCTTCCTTGCAGAAAGCGTTAATAAATAATCACTTTAGAGCCTATGTAGAAAAACATTTTGGGGGCTGGTCCAGGCCCTGTGGGATGGTCTTGTATTAAATAGACTTGCTACATCTATGTCTGTCACTCTTTTCTCTACTTGGTTACAGAGAATTTTATTTTAGTAAATTTCTTTTTAAAAGTAATCATAAAATCAATCATATGACACATTTTATATCTCTTTTCTACTTTGTAATTTATAGACAAAATTTTTAGAAGACCATGTTCTTGAAAGGTTGAAGGACAAAATTAAATTGTCAAACAAATAATGATGACTCTCCTTGCAAGAACAGGATTACTGTAAATATATATTGAAACAGTTAATTACTCAGACCATTTAATGGGTTCCATTAGCGTGAATAAATTCAACCCATTAATCATATTGCCAATAGTTATCCCTATAAATGTGTAAGTATGAAAAAAGAAAGTAAAATTCAGTTTTAGTGCAACAATAAGCTCAGTTCCACACACGTATTTTAGAATCCAGCAAGTTCACATACATGCAGTGTTCTGAACACACCGTGCTATCCCTCCCTATCCTATATTAAAGGATACAGCATAGGAAACTTTTTTATTTCTGTCATTTACTTGAATGCTTTACTTTAAACACATTATTTAGCCTTAAGTCATTAAGGATTCACAGGAAAGTTTTTTTTTTTTTGAGTTGGAGTCTCACTCTGTCCCCCAGACTGGAGTGCAGCAGCCACTCCTGGCCACCGCAGCCTCGACCCTCTGGGCTCCGGTGATCCTTCCGCCTCAGCCTTCCAAGTAGCTGGAACTACAGGCGTGCGCTACCATGCCCGGCTCATTTTGATTTATTGTAGAGATGAGGTCTCGCCAAGTTGCCCAGGCGGGTCTCGAACCTGTGGGGGAAAGTTTTAAAAATAGTACAAAAAATGCTTTGTGCACCCTGAAAGGACAGACCGAGAGTGGGAAGCCGTTTTTCATTTTGTTCTTAAGATGACACAATGATGAGAAAACAGAAGCTATGCTTTTGGGGAAATGCACACTTTCGGTATCATTAACTTGACCGACTTTGTCTTTTCAGAAACAGACTTCCAGGTATCTGAGTATCTCATAGTGGCCATCAAGCGTGCCTAGAGTACAGGGAATTTGCAAGGCCTAAGACAGCATGCATTGGGCAAGGACTGTGAAAGTCATGAAACTTGTGATTACAAAAGTCATGACCGCTCAGAGGGGGAGTGGTGGGGACTTAATCTTCCAGGAGAACAGACCCTATTTACAGCGAGGTCAAGGACCCCCCTATAGCTACCGACTGGGAATGCCTAGGAGATAGGGAGGAAGTGCACACTCCATTCGCTCCAAGGAATGTCATTTGGGAAGACACAGGAGAATTAGAATATTTGTCACGCCCTTCTCCAGGGGTTGCGGTAATGTGGGTGAACATTAATGGTCTCTGTGTCACAGGACCTCCAAGACTTCCACAGGTGGTCAATAAGGAAGTCACAGCCGTCACGGCCATCACGTGCAACATCTCCAAGAGAAGGATTTAAGCCAGGACTCCAGGCGGCTACGAGGCCACACTCACCTAGAGTGCAGGCCCACTCCCTGTCTGTGGGGGGTGAACTTTTCTTAAATAAACCTTTTCTGCTCTCACCTCTGTGTGTCGCAATTCTTTGCAATCTACTCGGATCTCTGGGTGGCCGGCGCGCACCTCCGGCTTGCCAGCCCTGGCAGTGCTGTGCGCCTCCCCGCCCTGGGCCTCTCCACCCTCACCCGGTCTGTCCGTGCCCTGATACGCCCTTCACCCAGATTCCCCCGGTGGATACGTCTTGTGCAACACGATCAAATACTGATGGTCCGGTACCCAGCCAGGACATTGACATCGGTGCAATCTGTGTTTAGTTCTATGTCATCTTATCACGTGTAGATTCATGTAATTAGCATGGTCAAGACACAGAACTGTCCCATCAGCCCAAAACTGTTGTGTTCCACATTCTTAGCCCCAAATCCTCTGTACCTCTCTTCACTTTCCTCTCATCTACATTATCTCTAACCCTGGCAACTGCGAACCGATTTTCCAACTCTACAATCTTGTCGTTTCAAGGATGTTGCAGAAATGAGCTCAGAGCGTTCAATCTCTGATCATTTTTTCTCACTCAACGTAGTGTCCTTGAGATTCAGCAGAGGAAGTTGTTGCGTGCTTTAATTGTTTCTTTTTGTTGCCGAGGTGCATGATGTGATTGTGTCACAGCTTGTTTAATAAGTCATTGATTTATTGGGCATTTTAATTGCATTCAGTTTTTGGCTATTACAACAAAGCTCCTATGAACATAAGGATTTTGTGGGGACATACGTTTTCAATTTTCTAGGATAAATGCCAAGGAGTGTGATTGTTGGCTTGTATGGCAAGTGTCCATTTAGTTTTTTTAAGAAGCTGCAAAACTATTTTTCAGTGTCACTGTACCACTTTAAATTTTCCCACCAGCAAAGTATGATATTCGATTTCATCACATCTTTGCCAGCCAGCATTTGATATTTTCACTATTTTAAAAATTATTTATTTATTTTTATTTTTATTATTTTAGCAGCTCTAATAATTGTGTAGGACAGTTTATCATGGCCTTCCCTATGGTTTGAATGCATTCCCTCCAAAATTCATTATAAAACTTATTCTCTAAGAGGATGAAAAGCCAAAACAGAGTAACTTTAGTCAGCAGCTTATTTTAACCCACTTTCTAATCATAAACAAGGGCCTGTAGGTAGTTACTAAGAACTGTCTTGCAAACTCCCAAGCATGCCTTGTACTAATGACCCTCTTATCCAAAGTATTTGTCTTCCTGTCATAAAGGGCCAAAACGACCTAATCTCTTGTGAGGGACCCTTAGTGACTGGCACGGCCCAGACCACCACCCCCTCACGATAGCAACAGTTCCTGTTCTTACCTGACTCCTTCGTGATGGTGTAAAACAGACCACCACCCCATCACCACGGCGACCTGCCCTACCAAAGGGAAGCTTTAAAAAGCATTCATCCTCAAGGAGCCGCCACGCTTTCCTTAAGCTTTGGCTCCCTCTCCGCCTTGGAGAGCTGGATTCACCCTCTCCCTCTAATCTACTTTCTAAGTAAAATATCTTTCCTAACCTAATTTCTGTGCACTTCTTCTCATCTTACCCACAATCCTGGCCCACTGACCTGAGAGTCCCCGTTACGGTAGTCTTAAGAGGTAGGGCTTTTTTAAGAAGTGATTGCATCACTAGGGCTAGAGCCCTCATGAATAGATTAGTGTCTTATAAAAGGTTTGGAGGGAACTAGCTAGGCCCTTTTGCCCTCTCCCCTTCCACCATGAGAGAATTCATCACACATGGTACCGTTTTGGAAGCAGAAAGCAGCTCTCTTAACCTGCTGGTACCTTGATTTTGGACGCTCCAGCCTCCAGACTGTGAGAAATACATTTGTATTATTTACCAATTATTCACTTTGGGGTATTTTGTTATAGCAGCACACATGGACTAAGATGGTCTTCATTTACATTTTTTCTAATGACTAGATGTTGAACATCTTTCTGTGTGCTCGTTTACCGTAACATCTTTTGGATGGAATGTCTCTTTAGGTCTTTTGCACGTTTTCTAATTTTTTTTTTTTTTTTTGAGTTGGAGTCTCACTCGGTCACCCAGACTGGAGTGCCGTGGCCGCTCCCGGCCACTGCAGCCTCGACCTGCTGGGCTCCGGCGATCCTTCCACCTCAGCCTTCCGTGTAGCCGGAATTACAGGCATGCGCTACCATGCCCGGCTGATTTTTTGATTTATTGTAGAGATGAGGTCTCGCTGCCCAGGCGGGTCTCGAACCCACGGGCTCAGGCAATCCACTCACCTCAGCCTCCCAAAGGCGCGGGATCACAGGCTGAGCCACCGAGCCCGGCATGTTTTCTAATTTTTAAAAACTGATGAGTTTCTAGATATCTTTATGTAGTCTAGAGACAAACCCTTTGTCAGATTTGTGGTTTGCAGATATTACTCCTTATCTTTTCATTTTCTTAATAGGTTTTTTGCAAAGTAAAAGACTTTAACTTTGATAAAAATTAAGTTGTAATTTTGTAAACGGAGCATGCTTTTTGACCAGGTTTAAGAACTCTTCCTTCAGTAAACCCTAGGTCTTGAAATTTTTTCCTGTGTTATCTTATAGAAGTTTTATAATTTAATGTTTTACGTTCAAATCTATGACTCATTTTGAATTACTTTTATATGAGGTGTAGGATTTAGATTAAGGTTCATTTTAGTGCCTATAAATATATAATTTCTCTGGTGTCATTTGTTGAAAAGACTATACTTCCTCTGCTGATTTGCATTTGCACATTTGTCAAAAGTCAACCGGTCGTATTTATGAAAGGTTATTACTGGGTTCTCTACTCTGTATCATTAATCTCTGTGTCTGTTCCCTCTGCCAATATCACATGATCGTGATCACTATAGCTCACAGTAAGTCTTGAAGTTGAGAAGAATAATTCCTCCCACCTTCTTCACTTATCAAAATTGATTTAGCTATTCTATTTTCTTTGCCTTTCCATATACATTTTAGAATAATTTTATCGATACCTACAGAAAAATCTTGCTGAGATTCTCATAAGAATTGTATTAAACATGTATATAAATTTACAGAGAATTGATATCCTTATAACATTAAATTTTCCAATGCACGAATGTGGCCAGTATCTTCATTTATTTAGATACTCTTCGATTTATTCCATTAGTATTTTTTAGTTTTCAATATGCAAGTTCTGTATAGATTTGGCTAGATATGGACGTAAGTATTTGTTTTAGCAATAATACATGATTTTGTATTTTAAGTTTATGTTTCAACGTGCATTGTATATAGAAATATCTTGTACAATTGGTTTGCATATGTCGGTCTTGTAGCCTAAGACCTTTCTGAACTCAATTATTCTAAAAATTTTGTAGATTTCTTGGGCTTTTTGATATGGACCATTATGTCACCTGCAAATGGGGGCAAAGGGGCAGTTTACTTTCACCTTTACTATTTTGCCTTATTTTCAGTATTACGGTGAATAGGAGTGGTGAGAGAGGACACCCTTGCATTGTCTCGTTTTTGTGTCAGAATAATGTTATATTCTCAGCATGAGCTGGAAAGTGTTCCCCCATCCCTTCTGTTTCTTGGAAGACATTGTGTGTAATGAAAGTTAATTCTTAAACACTTGGAAGAATTCCCTAGTGAAGCCACCTGGGTCTGGAAATTTCTTTTAAGGATTTTAAAATTACAGATTCAATTTTCTTAATTATTATAGGGCTATTTAAAACTATTTCTTTTTTAAAATTAATTTTACTTTAAAGATGTGGGGTACAATTCAGGATTAAGTATACAAGTGGTCATCACATAGTTAAAGTTTGGACCTCTCTTTGGACACGACTTTGCCTGGTTTGAGACTAGGTACTCTTATTAATGTTATATGCCCTGGCTTCCCCTAGCAGTTTCCAACTACTGCCAAACCCTTTCTTACAGAATTATGGACCTTTCAGGGTCCACTTATGAGTGAGAACATACGGTACTCAGTTCTTTATTTTTGTGATAGATCACTGAATATTATAGATGCTAAATCTGTCCAAGTTTCTGTGAAGTCCATAATAATTTTATTCTTCTTTATGGCTGCATAATATTCCATCGTATATAAGTACCACATTTTTAAAAAAAATCCAGTTCAGTCTCCATGGGCACCACGGTAGGTTCCATGTGTTTTTGCTATTGTAAATAGTGTTACAATACACATGTGTATGCAAGTATCTTTTTTATAGAGTGATTTTAATTCCTCAGGATATATATATTTAAATCCCTCAGAAGGGGGATTACTGGATCATATGAAAGGTCAATTTCTAGTTCTTTTAGGAATCATCACACTGTTTCCCATAGAGGTCGAGCTGGTTTGCATTCCTACCAACAGTGTGGAAGTGTTCTCTTTTCTCCACATCTTCACCAGCATCTGTTGCTTTTTGTTTTATTAATGATGGTTATTTTTACTGGAGTGGGTGGTATCTCAAGGTGGTTTTGATTTGCATTTCCTTGATGATTAGTAAGATTGAGCATTTCTGCATGTAGCTGTGGTTCCCCACATGTCTTGTTTTGAGAAGTGTCTATTCATGCCTTTGCCCACTTTTTACAGGAAATGTTTGTTTTTTTCTTTTTTGACACGTTTGAGTTCCTTGTAGTTCCTAGATGTTAGACCTTTGTCAGATATGCAGTTGACAGCTGTTTTTTCCCCATTCTGTGGCCTGTCTCTCCACTCTCTTGATGGCTTCTTTTGCTTTGCAGAAACTTTTCAATTTGATGAGATCCCACTTATCTATCTTATCTCTTATGACATGAGTTTTGGAGTTTCGATCAGGAGTTGGTTGCACTATTCTTACTTCCATAAGGTTGTCTCCTGTGTTTTCTAAGATTCTTAAAGTTTGGAATTTTATATGTAGGTCTTTGATCCATTTGGAGTGGATTTTTGTGTATGGTGATAGGTAAGGGTCCTGTTTCATTCTTTTTCACGTGGTCAACCAGTTTTCCCAGCACCATTTACAGAATAGGTCGTTGATGGTGGAGGCTTTGTCAAACATGAGTTGGTTGAAAAATAGAGATTTTGCTTCTGGAATCTCTACCCTGTTCTATTGGTCTATATGCCTGATCTTGTACCAATACCAGGTTGTTTTGATTATTGTACCCTTATAATAAAGTTTAAAGTTTGTAAGTGTGACACCTCCCACTTTGTTTCTATTGCTAAGGATTGTTTTGGCTATTCATGGTCCTTTATGTTTTGTTATTTTCAGGTCTGAGAAGAATGATTTTGATAATTTAATGGGTATAGTGTTGAATCTGTAGATTGCCTTTGGCAGGATGGACATCTTAACAGTGTTGATTCTTACAAACCATAAGCGTGGAATATTTTTCCATTTGTGTTATCTTTAACTTCTTTGAACAGTGTTTTGTAGTTTCGTTGTAATGATCTTTTACTTCTCTGGTTAGGAAGATGCCGAGGTATTTCATTTGTGTGTGTGTGTGTGTGTGTGTGTGTGTGTGTGTGTATATGTGTGGCTATTATGAATGGAATTGTACTTTTTATTTGGTTCTCTACCTGTTTATTGCTGGTGTATAAGAATGTGATTGTCTTTTGCACATTTATTTTGCACCCTGAGACTTTGCCAAAGTCCTTTATCAGTACAAGGAGGTTTTTGACACATTCTCTTGGATTCTTGAGGTGTAAGATCATATAGTCAGCAAAGAGGGATAATTTAACTTCCTTGTTTCCTCTCTGGATACCCCTTATTTCCTTCTCTTGTCTGATTGCTATAGCTAGGACTTCCAATGCTATGTTGAACAGAAGGGATGAGAATGGGTAACCTTGTCTTGTTCTAGTTTGCAGGGGGAAATGCTTCCAATTTCTGTCATTTAGCAATATTCATACTATTTTGAGGTATGTTCCCTATATGATTAGGAGATTGAGAGTTTTTTTAATCAAGAAGGGATGCTGGATATTATCATGATATTATATAATCCTATATAATCATGTGGCTCTTGTTTTCACATCCGTTGATGTATTTAATTACAGTTATGTTCTTGTGAATGTTGAAACAGCCCCGCATCCCTAGGAAGAAGCCTGCTTAGTCATGGTGGATGATCTTTGAGATGTGTTGTTGAATCTGATTTGCTAGAATCTTGTTGAAATTTTTTGCATCTATGTTCATCAGGGTTATTGGACTGTTGTTGGATCTTTGCCTGGTTTGCGTGTCAGTGTGATGTTGGCTTCAAAAAATGATATGTGGAGATGTCTTTCTCAGTTGCTTGCAATACTTTCAATATGATTGATATCAGGTCCTCCTTGTATATTTTATAGAATCTGCTGGAAATCTGTCTGGTCCAGGCTTTTTTTTTTTTTGTAGGCAAATTTTTTATGACAGAGTCAATTCCTTGGGTTGTTATTGATCCATTTAGGATACAATTTCTTCTTGTTTCATCTTTGGGAGGTTGTGTGGTGAAACAAGTTTATTTCCATACAGATGTTCATGGTAATCTCTGATAATCTTTTGTATTTCTTCAGGGTGAGTTGTGATTTGATCTTTTGCATTTCTGATTGTGTTTATTTTGTTTTTTCTCTCTTTTCTTGGTCATTTTGGCTGGGCATTATCAATCTTGTTTATCCTTTCAAAGAACCAGATTTTTGTTTCTTTGATTTTTTTTCTACTGTATATTTTGTCTTTTATGTCCCATATTTGAACTTTTACTTCTTTTACTGAAGTTAGGATTTTGGTAGTCTTGTCTTTCTAGCTCTCTTAGGTGATCTGTTAGACTGTCAACCTGTTCTCTTTCTATTTTTTTGGTGTGTGTTTAGATAGAGATTTAATTTCCCCTCTTAGTACTGTTTTCATGGCATCCCAGAGGTTTTAGTAAGATGTTTCTTCATTTTCATTTGTTTCCAGGAATCTTTTAATTTCTGTTTTGATTTCTGTGTTGACCCAGGAGTTGTTCAGCATCATGCTGTTTAGTGCCCATGTTTTTGTGGGTTTTGGGGGAACTTTGTTGGTGTTGATATTTATTTTTATTTCACTGTGGCCTGAGAGGGTGCATGGCAGTATTTCAACCCTGTGAAATTTGTTTATGCTTGATTCACGGCCAAGGATGTGGTTGATCTTGGAGTTCGTTCCATGTGATGATGAATAGAATGTATATTTTGTGGTTGTTGGATGGAGTGTTCTATAGGTATCTTATAAGTCCATTTGGTTAAGCATCAGGTTGAGGTTCCTGATCTCTTTGTTGATTTTTTGCCTCAATGATCCATCTATGGTCATTAGTGGGGGTATTTAAGTTCCCAACTATGATAGTGTTGGAGTCAATATCTTTTTTTAGTTTTCTTAGTAGCTAATTTTTAAAAGCTGATGCTCCTGTGTTGGGTGCATATATGTTTAAAATGAATATTTTTTGTTGATGGATCAAACCTTTATCATTATGTAGTATACTTTTGTATCTTTTGTAGTTTTTAATAGCTTAAAGGTTGTTTTGTCTGGTATTAATATTGTTACTCTTGCCTTCTTTTGTAAACTATTTACCGGAAAGTTTGTTTTCCATCCTCTAACTTTGAGTCTGTGGGCATCTTTTGAGTTGAGATGAGTATCCTGGAGGCAGCAAATAGCTGGGTCATGTATTTTTTTTTTAAGAAAGCAGGATTTATTGAGGACAGAAAAGCTCCCATAGCAGGAGGGGAGCCGAAGGGGTTGCCTCTGAATCATGTGTTCTTATCCAGTTTGCCATTCTATATCTTTTGAGTGGTGCATTTAGTCCATTCATGTTTATGCTAATTATTGAAATGTGAGAATTTGTCCCTGGCATAATTATCTTATTAGGCTGGTTTGTTTTTGTTTGCCTTCTGTGTTCATATCTCTGTGTGTTTTCTTTTTTGCAGGCATACTGTGTGTTCTGCTGCTTCTGTGTTTGTTTGTGATCTTGTGAAGTGTATGGTCTTGCTTTTGTTTTTTGTTTTTGTTTTTCTTCTGTGCACAGCACCTTTTTAAGTGTCTCCATTAGAGTTGGTCTTGAAGCAGCATATTCTCTTAGGGATTGGATGTCTGGGAAAGATTTTAGTTTTCCATCACTAATGAATCTTAGCTTGGCTGATTAGGAAATTCTTGGTTGAAGTTGTTTATCTTTAAGAACATTAGCATTTGGGGTCCAATTCCTTCTAGCATGTAGTGTTTCTGCAGATAAGTCTACAGCAATGATGATTGGTCTCCCCTGTTAGATAGTCTGACCTTTTTCTGTTGCTGCCTTTAGAATTTTTTCTTTGATTCCTAATTTATGTATGTGAATTACTATGTGTCTAGGGGCTGGTCTTCTCATAAGATGTCTTGCAGAGATTCTCTGAATCTCTTGTGCTTGTACAGTGATCTTTCTGGCTAGATAAGAGAAGTTTTCTTGAATGACCTCATGAAATGTTTGTTCCAAGGTGTTTTCCATTTCTCTTTCTATTTTAGGTGTTCCAGTCAGATATAGGTTTGTTTTCTTAATATAATTGCACATCTCTTGGAGAATTTCCTCTTTCTTCTTTTTTTCTATATTTTTGATAGGTTAGGTTAATTCTATATTTTGTTCTTCCAGCTCTGAGATTCTTTCTTCTGCGTGGTCAAATCTGCTTCCCAACATTTATCAGTTTGTTATTTATTTCTTGGATGTAGTTTTTATTTCTGTTATTTCTAAATACACTTTCTTGAGTCTGTCTAGCTCCATTGTCATTTTATTTAGTTTTAGCCCTTGTTTTTCTTGAATTTGCACTTCGATAATACCCATTTGAGTTCACTTACTTAAGATTTCAGACACAAAGTCATAAGCCTTCTAAAAAATTAAAATTGAATCATGTGTGAACACTATGGCTTGCTAAAAGAGTTTTTGTAAATATTAATAGTTACAGCATGCTTAATTTGTTCATGTCTTCTCTAGTGTTTAATATATTCTGAATAATATATTTTTCTTTTATACATAATAAATATTTGAAGGGACACACTTCAAGACTGCATAAACCTGGTTCTCCTTAACCTGTTACCCACTAATGTAGCATCCAATTGTGGATTGCACCTGCAGTAACTGTTACTTTGGTGTTCTAAAGTCATTTTCTATTTCTCTCATTTCTCCTATAACTATTAATTGGGATTCCTCTGTAATGAAGTATTGTCACTTTTCCTCATTTATTTATCTATACAGTCATTTATGTAATATGGACTCAAATATTTATCTTATATATTGGAGTACAATTTAATTTTATTTTGTTGTCCAAATTATTCCAGTTTTCTTTATTTGAAAGTCTTAGATTGGTTCTTGTGTTCATTTAACATACATTTCTCTCTTTTTTGGTGTTTTTTTTTGAGTTGGAATCTCACTTCGTCACCCAGCCTGGAGTGCAGTGGCCGCTCCCGGCCACCGCAGCCTTGGCCTGCTGGGCTCCGGCGATCCTTCCGCCTCAGCCTTCC
>NW_007246521.1:82514-161257 GCF_000164805.1 Carlito syrichta
TTATTGTAGAGATGAGGTCTCGCCTGCCCAGGCGGGTCTTGAACCTGCGGGCTCAGGCAATCCACTCTCCTCAGCCTCCCAAAGGAGCGGGATTACAGGCTGAGCCACCGAGTCCGGCTTTTTCTTGATTTTTAAAATTTTATTCTATCCAACGATTCTTTGATCTTCATAGTTACCTTCTGGGTACTGTTGCTCTGGGAGATAGCCATTGTTTGTGCCCCAGCAACCGTTCTTTCTAGTACTGACCCTTTGCTGGGATTCTGATGGTTACTGACAGCTTTTCATTGATTTTTCTTCATCTGTAGCGGTACTTTTTAATTTTGTTGCTAAGTGGGAAATGGAGAAGCAGTCACTTCTGATATTTGCTATACCTTTTGTCTTTCCTTGAGCTGGGGCTCTGGGTTTGTTCATTGATGAAGTAGGGCTGGAGGTAGGACTTTGTTCTGTCTCTTAACAATTTTGAGCACTTACTAGGGGCTGGGGGTACTACAAGGATTCAGATTCTGTTGGCAGGTCATAACGTTTGCTATCTGGTGAATGAGCCAGCTGGGATTCAGTCTTCATCTCTGTACAATGTGACCTTGTAGTGGGTATGCTTGCATAGCCCCTGAGTCCAAGACAGGGTATAAGAGGGAAAAGATAAAAAAGGGAGAAAGGAGGAGAAAGAGAGAAAAAGAGAAAAGAAAAATAAAAGAAAAACATTAAAAAAACAGAAAAAGCACAAAGAAAGAGAAATAGAAACAGGAAAGAAAAGAGAAAACCAACTAACAAGCAAAGCAACCAAATGAGAAAATCAAACAAACCAATACCTCCCCCTTGCAAAAACCCCCAAACCCCAAAAAACAAAAGCACAAGACAAAATAAATTGATAAAATCGAGTTTTCAGCTTTAGTATGTCTCTTTGAGAAGGGGTCTCCCTCTTGTGATGGTTTGTGTGACTGCAGGGCTGTTACTGCAGATTACCTATTCATCCTTGGAACTTAAGATGTGAGAATATTGACCCTCCTGCTCCCTGCAATTGGTAGCCATTGCACGTTGAAATAGCTTGACACAGAGTCTCTCAGCATCTTACTCCCATCATTCCTCTCCCAGCTTTGTCATGGCTTCCAGGACATCCAATTTACAGCAGGGGAATGGTGTCTCCTGTCTCTGCTCTGCCCTCCCCATTTCTTTCACTTGTTGCTAGGGGCAGGGGCAGGGGCAGGGGCATTAGGCACTCAACAGCCTCCTTCTTGGGCAGTTCTGCTGTCACTGTCTATCGCCCAGCAGCTGGCTCCTGGAGGGTGGATCGTCTGGGGTTCTACATCTGCTGTTACCTGCCAGGGCTTGTGCACTAAGGCAATGTTCTCTGAGGTCACAAAGAGCAGTCCCAACACAACACAGAGACAGTGCCTGGCCTCAAGATGTGGTTCTGCTATTCCACAGAGGCTGCCCTGGGGCACTTCTCTGCCCAGGTGTTAGAGAGTCTGCTCAGTTTCTCTGTTGGCTGGTGTTGATAGCTCCCTTTCCAGGAGTTACCATAGTGTCTGGATCGCGGGACCTGTGGCAAAGCTCTGGAGCCCAGTCCGGACTGGGGGTGGCTTCTCTCCGCTGTTTCCTCGGGATTCTGCCTCAGGCTCCCTCGCTGCACTCCCTCTATGGCCCTCACTGGCAGCATTCAGCCCAGCACTGTGATGCTGGGGGTGGCAATCACTCGTCAAAACGATTTCATTTGGGGGATGCTATGACAGTTTGTGCTTCTCAAAGAACTGGCCCATTTCTTCTAAGATGTAGCTTATGTTTGTAGAATGGTTCCCAGTACTCTTTTACTATCCTTTTGTTGTTTGCAGTGTCTATAATGATACCTCCTGCTTCATTTTTGATATTTGTATTTGTGTCTTCTCTTTTTTCTTTCATCAATCTATCTAGAAATGTGCTAATTTTTAAAATCTTTTCAAAGGATCAACTATCCATTTAATAGATTTTTTAAAATTGTTTTTATGTTCTAAATACAGTTGATTTCTGCTCTCATCTTTATTATTTCCTTCCATCTGCTTACTTTGGATTTATTTTGCTCATCTCTTTATAGGTTCTAAAAATGGAAAGCTTAGATTACAGATTTGTGATTTTTTTTCTCTTTTCTGATGCATGCAATTAATGCTAGAGAGTTCCCTCTCAAAACTGCTATGGAAGCAGACCACAAACGTTGCCCTATTTAATTTCATTTTCACTTAGTTCAGTGCAGGTTTTATGCCCCTTGAGACTTTTTCCTCTTTAGGTCTTGAGTTATTTAGAAAAGTGCTATTTAGTTTTCCAGTGTTTGGAGATGTTCTTACTGTCTTTATGCTATTGATTTTTAATTTCACTGTGATCAAAGAACTCACTCTGTATGATTTCGATGCTTTTAATTTACTGAAATTTACTTTTATGGCCCAGGATATGCTCTATCTTGGTGTATATATTCCATTTCATAGACACTTAAAGAGAATGCATAGTCTGGTGTTGTTAGGTTGTATGTTCTATAAATGTCAGTTAGACCCTGTTGCTTGATGATTTTGTTCCTTTTTTATCTAGCTGTTCTACCATTTGTTGAGAGAGAGGTATTGAAATCTCTGTTATTGTGGTTTTTTACTATTTCTCTTTTTAGTTATTTTAATTTTTGCTTCACATTTAAAAAGTCTTTATTTTTATATGCCCATTTAGATTTGCTATGTCTTCTTGATGGGTTGACATTTTTTTCTTTTTCTTTTTTTTTGAGTTGGAGTCTCACTCTGTCACCCAGACTGGAGTGCAGTGGCCGCTCCTGGCCACCCCAGCCTCGACCTGCTGGGCTCCGGTGATCCTTCCGCCTCGGCCTTCCAAGTACCTGGAACTACAGGTGCACGCTACCACACCCGGCTGATTTTTTGATTTATTGTAGAGATGAGGTCTCGCCAAGTTGTCCCGGTGGGTCTCGAACCCGCGGGCTCAGGCAATCCACTCACCTCAGCCACCCAAAGCGCGGGATTACAGGCTGAGCCACCGAGCCCGGCTGGTACTTTTTTCATTTTGTAATGTTCCTCTTTATTCTTTCTTTTGTTTTAGTCTCCTTTGACAACTATTCATGGTTTCTTTGGATTAAAGTTTTCATGATGTTCCATTTTTTATTCTTTTACTTCCAATGTTTCTTGCATATAATGGGTCCTTTTATCTAACTGTAACTTTATACCCACTGACCAATGTCTCTCACTCTACTCCCCTTTTTTGTGAGTTGGGGTCTTACTCTGTCACCCAGGCTAGCGTGCAATGTCATGGTCATGACAATTGTGGCTTATGGCAACCTTAACCTTCTGGACTCAGGTGATTCTTTCACCTCAGTCTCCTAAGTAGCTGGAACTACAGTCGAGTGCCACTACGAATGTTTCTCTCTCCCCCTCCTCAACCTTCCACCCCAGTCTCTGGTAACCACCATTCTCATCTGTTTCTATGAGTTTGACTGTTTTAAGATTACACTTGTAAGTGAAATCATGCAGTATTTGTCCCTCTGTGCCTGGCTTATTTCACTTAACATGTTCAACCATGCTGTCCCCGATGCCAGTTTTCTGTTTATTTAAGTCTGAAAAACAGTCCTTTGTGTACATATACCACATTTTAAAATCCATCGATGGACACTTAAGTTGATTCTGTATCTTGGTGATTGTGAATAGTGCTGCAGTGAACGTGGGAGTGTAGATACCCCTTCAGCAAGCTGATTTCCTTTCCTTTGAATATATACCCAGCAGTGCAATTGATGGATCATAGCGTAATTCTATTTTTAGTTTTTTGAGGAATCTCCATGCTGTTTTCCAAAATGACTGTACTAATTTATGATACCACCACCAGTGGATGAGTGTTTCTTTTTCTTTACATCCTTGCCTACATTTGTCAACTTTCACCTTTTCATTCTACTCAGTCTAGCAGGTATGAGGTAATGTCTCATTGTGATTTTAATTCTCATTTCTCTGGCGAATAGAGAGGTTGAGCATTTATTATGTATCTGATGGCCATTTGGATGCCTTCTTTTGAGAAATGTCTATTAAAGTCCTTTGACCATTTTAAAATAGGGTTGTTTGATTTCACTGTATTGAGTGGTTTGAGTCCCTTGCCTATTCTGGATATTAAATTCTTATCTGATGTATGTTTTGTAAATATTTTCTTCCAATTTATAAATTGTCTCCTCACTATAGTAATTGCTTTCTTTGCTGTGCAGGAGTCTTTCTTTCTTTCTTTCTTTCTCTCTTCCTTTATTCCGTTTTTCCAATCCTCTTTGTGTATTTTGTTTGTGCTTTTGGGGTCATATCTAAGAAATCTCTGCCCAGACCAGTGTCTAGTTGTTTAATCTTTTCATGTCTTATATTTGTCTTTAGCCCATTTTGAGTTGAATCTTATGATATAAGACTCTATTTTCAATCTTCGGTATGTGGATTCCCCAACACCATTTATTGAAGAGATTATCCTTTCCCCAATGTGTCTTCTTGACATATTTATTGAAAATCAATTGACTGCTGATGTGCGGGTTTATTTCCGGACTCTCTATCTTATGTGTCTCTTTTTATCTCAGTACCATGCTGTTGCAATTATGATAACTTTTTAATATATTTTGAAATCAGTAGTGTGATGCCTTCAGTTTTATTCTTTTCAGATTGAGATTGTTTTGGTTATTTTGGGTCTTTTGTGGTTCCATACAAATTTTAAGATATTTTTTCTGTTTCTGTGTAGAATGACATTGGAATTTTATAGGAACTGCATTGACTGTACAGATCACTTTGAGTAGTATGAACATTTTGACAATATTAATTCTATCAGCCAATGAACACTAGATATCTTTCTATTTATTTGTCGTCTCATTTTTATCCATGCTTTATAACTTTCAGTATACAGATATTTTTACATCTTTGCTTAAATTTACTTTTAAGTACCTTAATTTGTAGTGTGATTGTTTTCTTAATTTCTTTTTCAGACAGTTTGTTAGTGCATAGAATCATTACTGATTTTTGTAAGTTGATTTTGTATTCGGCGACTTCACTGAATTTGTCTATCAGTTTAAATAAATGTGATGCATCATATTAACAGAAAGAAGGACAAAAACCACACGATCTTCCTACAGATGCAGAAAAAGTACATGACAGAATTTAACATCTTTTCAGCATAAAAAAAATTAAGAATAGAGGGAATGCTCTCTGACACACCAAAGGCCATATATGAGAAGTCTACAGCTAACACCCGTAGCAGTGAAAAGTTAAAGGCCTTCTTTTTAAGTTCAGGATCAAGACAAGGAAGCCCACTCTCCCTGCTTCTGTTCTGCATAGTACTGGATGTCCAGCCAAAGCAATTAGGCAATAAATAAATAAAAGCCATTCAAATAGGAAAGGATGAAGTCAACTTGTCTCAGTTTGTTGAAAACAATGGTATTATATATAGAAAATCCTAAAAGCACAACCATATTTGGCATTCTTTAGCAGGGAATTACCAGATATATTAGGAGGGTCTGTGAAATGAAAAAGAAAAGCAGAGAACCAACAAGAATTAAATAAATTACTAGTGAGTAATGTAAAAGACATTATTTCCATTTAGTAAGAACTGGTGCTATGGAAAAAAGAAACAAGACAGAGTTTTTGGATCAAAAATATGATAGTACAAGCAACCAAATTCAGAAGAAGACTGGAAGGAAAATTTAAAGTAATCTCCCAGGCCAAAAGATAAGGAGGTACAAAATTTGAGAAGACAGATAAGCCATAGAAGCTCAAGACAGGAAATCACACAGGACACTCTAAAGAATAATAGAAAAAAGGAGGAAAACAGGTTTCTTTCCCCCAAAGAAGTATGCAGAAACTTGTATATGGTTGAAGGTAACTGTTCCTGAAATTGAGAGAACTTAACCAATTGCCAAATAGAATGAAGGAAAAAACCCACAGACTTAGACACATCATTGTGGACTTTCAAAATACTAGGATAAAGACTTTTGGAGAAAAAAATTTCATCTGGGAGCCGTATTGGCATAAGATTTCTCAGCAGGACATTAGATGACAAAAATAGAAGGAACTTCCTTTTTTCAAATTTCAAGATTTTCCTGTTGCTGTTCATAGAGAGGTGAACTGGAGAGATTTCGTAAGGTGTCAAGGGGAGATATTCACGGTCGTGTTTCCTTTTATATGCCCTATACACCCAAAGGAGTTTGGAAGGCTGTTTTAAGGGTATCATATTTGTTCTAAATACTCACCCATGACACAAATTGAAACATTTTATGAGAACAGCAAAAACAATTAACTGAGACTGCCGGAGTGTAAAAACCAAATGTAGTGAACTATATAATCTATCTATAATTATACCCAGTAAACATAAATGATAGACAGTGAGGTTCGGATAGTAATTTCCAGATCTTTCATACTAAAAACCTAGAGATACTGCTAGCAAATAATTTATTCCCCATTTGGTGCAGACTTTTATTATTGTACAGCATAGTTTCTTTTGTCTGTCCCAGACTACTCAGTATTGGGATGATCACATCTTTATGTAGGGCTCATATTCATGTCATGACAAAATTTATGTATACACACACACACACACACACACACACACACACACACACACACACAAATGATACATACACATGTATGTGAACTTCACTTGTATGGATCATTTTCAGAGGAACTATGAAAGATGTTGGTTTTCCCACACCAGCTCTGCAATTTTTGCTAGTACTGCCATTTCATAAACTCAGCTCAACTTCTGAATCATTTTGTTCATTCACAAAACAATATAATAGGCCTAATATAACCTTTCTCATAGAACGAGGGGTGTTCTAAAAATT
Organism: Carlito syrichta; assembly: GCF_000164805.1. Classification (NCBI taxonomy): domain Eukaryota; kingdom Metazoa; phylum Chordata; class Mammalia; order Primates; family Tarsiidae; genus Carlito; species Carlito syrichta. Next base: position 89,323 of record NW_007246521.1, read on the forward strand.
AAATGAGATAAAACTTACCCAATGCTGAGAGCAATATTTGAAACACGACACTCCTAAGTAATGTTAGTTATTAGTACTATCAACATTGTGATCATTCTTATTAAATTTAATCATCAAAAATGCTAGTAAAATGATACCATAATAATTGCAATTTTACAAATGTCCTGATAGGTTTAAGAAGTAACTAGGAAAATCTAGCTCCAAGTTATATATTTAGGACACTGAATTAGCTCATACAATTATTTCTAATTTGTTTCCTGGCTAAGTTAGGCAGTTTTCTATACGCTTTGCAACTATCCATCAATAATTTGAAAGATTTTGTGACAATAAAGGAGAATTATTGATTTAAGTAACAAGGGGGGAAACTGTGTAGTGATAAAGTAATGTATCAGTTTTGGGGTTACTATACTTGCTATGTCTTTGAAATTTTTTTTCCCTTTAGATTCAGTGGGTACAAGTACAGGTTTGTTTCATAGGTATATTGCATGATGGTGAGGTTTGAGTTTCTACTGAACCCATCACCTACGTGGTGGACATGGTATCTAGTGAGTAGTTTTTAAACCCTTAGGTCCCTTCCTCTCCTTTTAGGAGTGCCCCAGAATCTGTTGTTCCATGTGATAATCAGTTTTCTATTTCTGTGATAATTCAGTCAGTCTAGCTGCATCCATGTTGCTGCAAAAGACTTGATTTTATTCCTTTTTTTAATGACTGCATAGTATTCCATGGTGTATATGTACCACATTTTCTTTTTCCAGTCCATTGTGAATGGGCACCTGGGTTGGTTTTATGTCTTTGCTATTGTGGTTAGCACTGCAATAAAGATACGAGTGCTGGTGTCTTTTGAGTAGAGTGATTTGTGCTCCTCTGGGTATATACTCAGTAGAGGAATTGCTGAGTCTGAGGGTAAATCTATTTTTAGCTGTTTGAGAAAACTCCAAACTACTTTCCTCAGGGGTTGAACTAGCTCACATTTCCATTAATAGTGTAGGGTGTGGGCACATTCCCTTTCCTCTGCAACCTCACCGGCATCTGTTGTTTTTTGACTTATTAATAATAGCCATCCTGACTGGTGGGGGATGGTATCTCACTGTGGTTTTGATTTGCATCTCTGTAATTATTAGTGATATTGAGCATTTTTTCATATGCTTGTTGTCCATTTGGTTGTCTTCCTTTGAGAAGTACCTACTCATGTCCTTTGTCCACTATTTAGTGGGATATAAGTTTTTTTTCCTGTCAATTAATTTGAGTTCTGGATATTTGTAGATTCTGGATATTAGTCCTTTGTCAGATGCATAGTTTGCAAATATTTTCACCTATTCTGTGGATTGTCTGCTAATTCGGTTGATGGTTTCTTTTGCTCTTTGGTTTGGTTGGGTCCCACTTGTCAATTTTGCTTTGTGTTGATTTTACTTTTGAGGTCTCGGTCATAAATTCATTGCCTAGGCTGATGTCCAGAAGAGTGCTTCTTAGGCTTTCTTCTAGGATTTTTATAGTTAGAAAGTTTACATTCAAATCATTCATCCATCTTGTGTTCATTTTTGTATATGGTGAAAGAGAGTCCAGCTTCTGAATCAAAGTCACTGGGGGACTGGGGGACTTTCCTGCTGATCCAGAGTTTTTTTCCTAGTTGTCAGGTTTTCAAGTACAATGAATGCCATTGAAAGGTGTTGTTGTATTTACTTATCCCCAACACACCCAAAGGACTTTCTGGTCAATTCAGGCGAGTTAAAAAAAAGTCAAGAAAAAAAAATTCCCTGCCAGTGCACCAGACATCTCAGTTCAAAAATGCTCAGGAAGTGACCCGACAGGTGTGCTGTCTGAGATGAAAGTGCTTGAATACAAGACTGACACATATTCATTTCAACTTCCATTCCCCGATATCAAGGAAAATTAGGAACACGGTTGGAATACTTTCATGGCAATGGGGACCGAGAAAAGGCTTGTAGTTGCTTGATTCCTCCCCACTTTTAAAAAGCCAGTTATAAAATAGTGAATCGGCTCTCGCTAGCATACCCAGGTGGGCCCCCCTCAAAACCCAGAACTTATTTATTTTAAAAAATGTATTTATTCTCATACGTTTAAACTTCAGTTGCCTTCAAGTACTCTCCGTTTGATGCAATACCCCTATTGAGATGCTTTTTCCTCTGCTCAAAACAGTTGGATGCTTTTTAGTGCTACCGCCATTTTTTGTTTCACCACTTTCTTATGGGCAAAACATTTCCCTTTGAGGACTTTTTTTTTTAATCTGGGGAAACAAAAAGAAAGGTCTCTCAGTGAGAGATCAGGTGACTAGGGAGGGTGGGGGCACGGGGTCATGGTGTTTGGGTTCAGCCAGGTCTGGGCAGGTGTGTTGTCGTAGTGGAAGAACCAGTCACTTGTTTGCCACAACTGCGGATGTTTCTTCAGGAAATCATGACCCAACCTTCTCAAAACTTCCAGGTATAAACTTTGGTTGACCACTTGATCTGGAGGAACAAATTCCAAGTCTACTACGAGGGGTCTGCCCTCCTAAAAGTTTATTACATTTTTTAGGGGGGGTTCCCCTCATATATTTAAGGTTGATTAATGAGTTTAGATTTTCTTAGTATTATTAAAAGCGCTTGAATTAAATAATATTCAATGTTTTAATCTATTGCAATTGCTATCTTTGTTGGTGTTCAAATTGCTCCAGTTTTGGCCAGTTCAATTTAGTTAGCCTGTTCAGTTTAGTTCCTCAATCCTTTTGACAGACATTAGTAGTCTTGACAGGTTTCTTGCTTTCTGGTATGACAAGATGTTCCAGGCTTTTCTTGTACGTTGGAACCAGATATTTCTGAAGGAACCCTACTTTCCATAGCAAGAAAATTTACTTGAAGGCTACATTCTGAAATGTCATTACTACAGGACTTGTCTTTATTTCTAGGTCTTTTCAGTGTCCAGAACTGAGATGCTACGTAAAAGATAAGCCAGGAGTTCAGACTGGATATTTCCCATTCAAACTGTGGGTGCAGAGTTTTCACCTACTGCTGTTGATTTTCTCCTCTCAACCACGCTGAAAACCTCAGTTTACAGAAGCAGCCTCAACATATTTGATTTGTCCTATGAAATGGGTAACAGGGCCACACTGCCACTGCCACCACCATTGTGGGAATGTCCTTCAGGTACATCCTATTACAGACATACATGTAGTTCATTTTCTGTGTTTTAGTCACATGTGATAGTTCCTTTCTGAGTGGCTCTGGTACCCATGAGATAACCAGATTTATTTTGCTTTGGTTTGTAGGAATTTCCTTTAAAGGTAAAATTTGGTAAAAATAAATGATATGAAATAATTCATAATTCCAGAATCTATCAAGCAACATGTATTCAAAGAAATCCAGTTACTGTATGTTTCCTCTACTTTGTCTTTCCATAGGTAACCATGGGGGGTGGGAAACTTTACAACATCAAAAAGCAATAATTGAGAACCAACTCTTCAGGCCAAGCCTAGCTACTAGTTTTGCTATGTGACTCCTTTGCATGCATGAGAGCCACATCATTGGGAAGCTGATGAGAGGTCACCAAAAACCAATGGTTTGGATGCTTTTTTTTCCTTTTGAAAAGTCATTATTCTCTTTTTAAAATCTGGAAATTAAACCCAATAAAGAAGACAATAAAGCACATCTATAAGCTCATCCCTTGGAAGTAACTGTTAATATTCAGTTCATTTTCTTGCAGTCTTCTTTTCTATCCAACTCATTTTTAAAATTAAAACTGTAATTATATTTAAAGTTTGTATTTGTCCTTTGTTGTGTTTAACAATATATACCGGGAAAGCATCCATGCCTTTTCAAAGTTGTTTTTAAAGAATGCAAAATATTTCATGATTTTTACTCATCTGTTTGGCAGGTTCTCTTATGTATGTATGTATTTATTTGTTTTTAAACTATTTTATTTTAAAGATGTGGGGTACAATTCAGAATTAGGTATACAAGTGGTTCTTGTATAGGTAAAGTTTGGGCCTCCCTTTGGTCGCCACTTTGCCTGGCTTGAAATCAGGTCCTCTTATTAATGTTATTCCCACGCTCTCTCCCTTGGCAGTTTCCAGCTACTGTGTTTGGCATGTTTTCATGGAACTGTTTCTGTGTGGCAGGCATTGTGGCAGGAGCTGGAAAAACAACGGTAAACGAAGCAAGTAATCCTTGCCTTGTGGTGCTCACCCCGTTATACACACACACTCAGTTTATCTAGCAACACTGTTGTGCCCGTCACTTCGGATAAACTACAGAAGAAGAAAACATACATTTTAACCCATTTTAACTAAAGAACGTTAAACAACTCTTGGGCGCGAATGACTGAGGAAATAGTATATTTGGGGGCCTGTAATTGCGGGCGGGGAATGCCCTGATTCTTCGGATGCTTTCCTCTGTGAAGAAGCATCTCCACTGCTGGGATGGAGATTTCGATGGTAGGGGAGGGTGTTGAAGGACGTTGCTCCCTTCGGTCTCTGTCGTGACGGCAGTTTGGGGAAAGTTGTTAGAGTTGGGGTGGATCGTGGGGCATTAGGGACTGCAAGGTCTCCAACACAGCTGTAACTAGAGCTCAGTGTTCTCACATTCCTTCTACCAACCATCACACGCAGCCTGAGCTTCTCATGTCTGTCTTCATCAAGCTACTTATATGAGAAAAAGGTGTTTCATTTTTAGGGCCTTATGAATTCCTAAGAATCGTTACGGAATCAGAATGCTTGAGTTGCATCCTGACTCACTGTGAGACTAGATTTGGAACCTAACCAAGTCTCAGCTTGCTCACTGTAAAATAGCAAATACCCAACTCGAAAGGAGAAGTGAAATAAGCAACATGAACTGTTTGTTGAAGATCTTGGTGCATAGGAAGTTCTTAATTAATGCCAGTCATTGATGAACACTAATATACAAAACATTCTCAAGTTTTGATGACTAGCACCAACTTAGCTTTAATTTATTATGTCTGGGAACACAGTTCCTCAAACAAGCCTTTTGAGTAATGTTTTCCTATTTGGCCCGTCCTCATTTCGGGGCACACATGGATTTTAACAGAAGCTTCTTCCTCTCTGTGTGATTTGCTTCACATCTGCGGTAAGGATCAAAGATATGGTAAAGAGTTTGCTCCCCTGAATTATTCCCCGCGCAAGGCAGGCCTTGAATACATAAATGAACATAGTGAGCGAGGTGGAGGAGGGAATGCCGTGGCTCAATCCGTCTCATAAGCGCGAAGAAAGCTGGCAACTGGCAAAAACCATCAGAATAAACTTCACCAGGAATCTGGAGGAGGGTCAGAGGTTTATGGCAATGTTGTAATGATGTTGGAAAGTTATAGCATTCTGATTCCATAACGATTCTTAGGAATTCATAAGGCCCTAAGAATGAAACATCTTTATCTCATATAAGTGGCCTGATGAAGACAGACATGAGAAGCTCAGAGGCTGTGTGTGACGGTTGGCAGAAGTCATGTGGGAACACTGAGCTCTAGTCACAGCTGTTTTGGAGACCTTGCAGTCCCTAATGCCCCAAGATCCACCCCAAGAAAAAGCTTAATTAGGAAAAAGGCAGACAGAACACCTTTGGAAGCCTTGTGGCTTTTGAACTTCTTGTTGCCAGGTCCTCCTCCCCACCTTGACTGCAGTCTTGAGATGGAGGTCCACATTCCCTCTGTGGGTGCCTGGCTCTGGGTATAAGAGCTGTGACCTTGTTCCCAAGAAATGATGTTTGTCTTGTATTGACTTATCTGGGGCAGAAGGTCCCCGAAGGACTGATTCAAGGGGCTTGCTCTTGTTTTCCCACCTATATGGGAATTCTTCCAGGGAAGAGAAGTGGCCACAGGAAGACATTCCTCAAGCACACCCAAAGACAAAAGAAAAGTTGCTGTTGCCTGGGCAAAAGATAACATTGGGGCAACAAAAATGCCTGGGAGAAAAAACTGGGGAGTGAGATCCTTTGGGGAAAAGGACTTTGAAGCACTCCCACAGATACCAGCAATCTCAAGGCTATGCTCATGCCTGGAGCAGACAGAATGTATGCTTCAAAAAGACCCAGTGGAGCCAAAGATTTCACCTTTGGCTGATCTCTAGGTTGGAGGTAAAGGAGAAAGCAGAGCTCTCAAGGGCCTAGCTGAGCGTTGAAAGCATGCTCTTAGCATAGCCAATCTGCAATAAATGGGAGACTCATTTCTTTCTTTATTTTCTTTGTTTATTTCTTTTCCTTTCCTTCTTTTTTTTATGTCATGCATTGAAAAAAAATCTTTGTCAAACCACTGACTACTAACCTAAAGGAACAGAGATTTCAGAGACAACACATGACAGAGACATACAGTCTTCTAAAAATAGTTTAGAAAAATCATTAAACAAATATACCACTACAACCCACAGCAAGCAGCAACAACAAACTCTGGTGAGGAGGAGAACCTAATATCCAGAGTTACCTCATTAGCATAGCAGTAGCTCAGGCTGTCATAACAAAATGTCACACACTGCAACAGAAATTTACTATTTCACGGTTCTGGAATCTGGAAAGCTCAAGACTAAGGAGCTGGTTGGATTGTTTCCCAGGGGCACTCTCTTCCTGGCTTTCAGATGGGCACCTTCTTGTTGTTTCTTCACATGACAGTCAGAAAGGAGAGGGAGCCCTCTGGTGTCATTTTCTATAGGGACACTAATCCTATTGCATTAGGACCCAGGTTATAACCTCATTTAATCTTAATTACCTCCTAATATTCTCTATTTTTAAACACAGTCACATTGGAGGTTAGGACTTTAACAAATGAATTGGGTGGTGGGAAGGGTGACAATTCAGTCCACAGCAATTATAATATTCAAAATGTTCAGTTTTCAACAATAACAAAAAATGAGACATGTAAAGAAATAAGACATATTCACAGAAAAAAATAAAAATTGTCCCTGAGAAAGCACAGACATTGGAATTACCAGCAAGACTTGAAATCTGTCTTAAGAAACGCAGGCCTCTAGTTCCTAGTCCTCTTTTTTTTCTATTTTTAAATTTTATTTTATTGTAGAGATGAGGTCTCGCCAAGTTTCCTGGGTTGGTCTCGAACCCTCGGGCTCAAGCAATCCACTCCCCTTGGCCTCCCATAATGCTGAGATTACAGGCAGTTCCTAATTCTCAAGCAGTGGCTTCAGCGCCCATTTCATCACTATTTTTTTGCATTGCTGTTTCTCTCTTCCACACCCTAATTTGCATCTAATTTTTAAAAATAGAAATAGAGGAACTCAAGTTTCTATGTTAGTTGTTACCTTATAAAATCCAGCCTCCTACCTGGGAGAAATCACTAATTTTAGAGCAGGATATGTATAAAATGATCCTGGAGCTCTTTTAGTGTTAAAAAGAAAGGAAGTACTTTAAAAAAAAGTTTAAAAAAAACCCATAAGTGTATGTCAAAGGAACTCAGGAGTCAACTGTAAGAAATTCAAATGGCCAAGGTTGGAATTTGAACTTCAAAATAAATCGAGTAGCACCAGATTGTAGCCCAAAGCATAAACATTCATGAGTCTGTACTAATATAAATCAATTATCAATAAATAAGTAAATGGGAGAGAAGAAACAAATCTCCCAGGCAGAGGAATTCCAATACACTCTACTTTCAAGGAGGCAGACAGAGCACTACTCCCACCCTGCAGTGTGGGCTGCATATGGTGACTTTCTTGTAACAAACTACTTCAGTCAGATCATCTAGGTCAACATTAACTGTATTAGGCTATGCTGCTAGTTTGTACCTTCATATTGAGATAGAAAAACAGGAATTAAGCAGGAAGCTGACCTCAAGGGTCTTATGTTAAGTAAACAGCATCTTGCCATCTCTGCTTCTGTAAATACACTTTAAGTAAGCAGCTACATGCCATTTTCCTTAACTGCAATCTCTGCTTCTATAAACATGCTTTACTGCACCTCATGTGGAAATGTCCATACAAATGTCAGCTTCCATGCTTGTTGTAGAAGTAGAAGTAACCGTTCCTGGTCCTAAATTTAAAATCGTAAACCCGCCAATGGCAAACCCATGTATGTGATAACCACAAAAAGCTCTATAAAAGCAGTTTGAATCTGAGGGTTGGGACTCAGATTTTGGGAGGCTACTCCACCCGAGACTTCCAGAATAAACACCTTCGATTTTCCTCTCAGTCTCCGGTTACTGTTCTGAGTGCATTCAGTCCTGTTCCCGGTGAGTTGCTGTTACAATAGAATGTGGTGAAAGGGATACTTTAGTTCTGTAGTTTTTCTTCCAAAATCCCATAATCCCACTCTAATCAGACAAATCTCCATCTACAAAATGTCTGGCCAGGACTCTGAAACGTGTGAAGGTCGTTAGAACAAGGAAACTGAGAAACTGTCACAGTCTACAGGAGCCTAATGAGACATTACTAAGTGTCATTTATTCTTCTGAATGAGATCCTGGAAGAGAGAAAGGATATTAGAGAAAAACTAAGTTTATCTGAAAAAATTATATGGACTTTGATGATAACATGTCATGTTGATTAATTGGGACAAATGTCCCATATTAACATAAGATGTTAATAATAGGGGAAAAGGGGCATGGGGCATATGGAAATCTATGCACTGTCTTTACAATTTTTCTGTAAATCCATAACTAAAAAAATGTTTCTGATGAAATTACTTCATTTCTGAGAACAAACAAAAAAAGGAGTTTGTTTTAAAAACCCAGCTCCCCATTTCAGTGTGGAGAACAATTGTCTGATTCTCAACCTCTTCACATTTTAGTTCTCTCTCCTGTCTCTGGGTCATTGTTCAGTTTGATCACTTGGAAGGCAGCCAGAACAGGACAGACAGGAAATGCTTTTGCTTTACTGTGTATAATAAAACTGTTTTATTATACATAATAAAACTTCAGGGATGCTTTTCAAGATTTGAAAAAGACCCTTGGGGTGCAGCTCATCTTAGAGAACCTGTTTGACACAGTGTCAATTTAGTTGATCACTAATTTGCCTAATCTCTTTTCTCTGTTTGTATGGGTTAATTTAAAAGTAGCATTTTCTTTGAAGAAACTTTAAGCCTCACCATAAAACAAAGAATGTAAACATGGCTTCTGTCCATGTAAATTTTAACAGTTGCTGAAACCATCTACTATAAAATAATTGGGATGTATTAGCATATAATGTGTTGTTAGTCTTATTTTCTGTCTCAACAGGAAAAAAAGATAGAAAACATTGGAAAGAATTAACTAAAGATAGACGGGTATGGGCTGGGTCATAGCAATCAACAAAGGGTGTGGAGAGACTCTCCCAGCAGGAAGCCGTTCTCACCCCAAAGCCTGAAGAGCAAGCAAAGAGAAACTCACTTGATTTATGGAAAAAGGGCCATCTAAGGGGAGCAGTAAAATTGAGGGGACAACCTTTGCCCCATGGGGGTGGACCCTGACCTACTCCCTCCCACCTGCTGACCTCCCGGGAGGATGATTCCTCCCATTTGGCAAGTCCAGTTGGAAGCCCTAGGGTAAGGACTTTCTGGTGATGTCCACTCCAGCACTCAGCTTTCTGGGGCACCCAGGACGGCTGAGGACAGTTGGGAAAGGATGCGGGGAGCAGATGGAGATGACCAGAACTATTAGTCACCTCAGTGCGCACAGAGGACTTTAACAAGACGTGTGTTTCCCAGCTCTGTCTTTACTAAGCATAGTCCCGAAGGAACAGGAGGGCTCTTCAGCAACTGCTTCTCTAATGCTCAGACGTTAGTTTCTGGTCTGTTCTTCACAAAAGGAACCAGAAATCCTTGTACGGTGGCTGATTCTGTGCCTGTAGCAGGGCAAAATCAGGATGGGTCTGGAAAATTCAGTGGCCCAAAATCAAAGTGGTTGTGCTGGAAGGACAAAGGGAACAGCTTAAGGAACACCCACAGGTCAGGGAACAGCTTAAGGAACATCCACAGGTCAGTCATTTAAGACTCAAATATAATTATGGTTATGGTGAACAGGGATAAAGGGAATCCTTAAAAACCATGAATTTATGAAGTTATTCAGAAGAGAAAAATCAATAAGAATAACACAGATAGGTAGTTGTAACACAAGAAGGAGGAATCTAATGAAATGGTTTTAATTATTTTAAGGAGTTTTATAAGTGATGCTAAAATGTGTGGGTGTTCGTTTCTTCTACAAATTCTATTTATAAAGACTGAATATGTACTTGCTTCTATCCATGTATGTGAGAATAAACACAAAGAAGTGTGAAAGGAAAGACCCCGAGAAACTTAGAATAAACTTAGTTCACATGTTGCCTCAGCATAGCCATTTGCACATAGACTAGCATGCTTTGAATCTAGTACAGGTTAAAGAAACATAAACAGATAAACACAGATAGATAAACTTCCAATAGGCAGATTTTAGGAAGCGTTCAGACATTTTACTACAGGCCAAGCTGGCAGCCTACTCCACCGCCCCGGCATATCTTCATCAGATGCAAGACAAGGACAGCTCCACCTTTCAATTCATGGTTTTGCATAATAATCTCTGGGAGACTCTCAGGTTCCTTGTCAAAGGTGGAAGGTCAAAGATCACCCCCTAGCTGGCCAAAGCCACAGAAACGATTAGAGACCACATTTTTGCTAAGGAGTTTGTGGATTGCAAAAGTCTGACAGGTCTCTGGCTCTGACCCCTGATTCCCTCACCTTGTCTTCTCCCGCCTAGCCCACTACCCAAGGGCACGAGATGCTAATGTCTGTCAACATCAAAATCTAAGACTCATGTGGCTGCAATCAACGTCAAAGACCCCCAACTCTGGACATTCCTTTTGGCCCAGACCCTTCCTGGGACCCAACCCCCACTTACCCCAAAGGCTCTGTAATACAGTTCTTGGCCCTTGGCTGCCGCACTTGCCTCTGAGTGTCGGGCCCCTTTCTAACCCGTGAAAGATGAATAATAAACTTTACTTCCTTCTACTTCTTGCTTGGTTGCAATCTTGCATTATTCCCACAGTACTGGCACTGGCCCACCTTGCCTCAGTTTACCCTTTCAAAGTGTAAACAAGTCAAGGACTCTAAGAAAAAGCAGACACAGAAACCTCAAACAGGAAGGATTAACAAACCTCTGAATAGAGACAGGCACCATGCTCCAAATAGAAGAATCACACAAACGTCCTGAGGAGAAGAATTAATTCTGTAGACACAATCCTTCTACCAGGGATTGAAAACTCTCTACAGCTCTACCAATTATAGTGCAATACATTGTTAATAATGCACACTGACTACAGACAGCAATGCGTCCTACAGCGTGGACTCTGAACTATGTACAGCAGGCCAAGTCATGTTTCTAAAGCCCTTTTGGGGTGTTATTAGCTTCTGGGGCTGTTGTAGCAAATTTACAACAAACTCAGTGGTGAAAAATAGCAGAAGTCCATTCTTTACGGTTCCTGAGGCCAAAAGTCTGAAATCCAGGTGTTAGCAGGGCCTTGTTCCTTTTAAAGACTCCAAGGAAGTTTCCCAAATCCCCAAATTTGCTTCTGCCTGCTGCAGGGCTTCTGGCTGTATCACTCCAGTCTCTGCCTCCTCTATTTTGGGGGGTGGGAGGAGCTGGAGGGGGGCAAATCCCCCCAGAGTGTTTCTTATAAGTATACTTGTCATTGCATTTAGGGGTCACCCAAATAACCCAGGATGGCTTTCCATTTCGAGATTCTTAATTTAATTAGACCTGTAAAAACTCTTTTTCCAAATAAGTTTCTATTCACAGGTTCCAGGAGTGAGGGCATGGACCTATGTTTTTAAGGTCACTATTTGCTTCTCTATAGAGAGGAGTATTACTAATGTTGTTAAAAACTAAAACCTAAGGCAAAGGTCTAGAATTAAAAATTCCAATTGGCCGGGCTCGGTGGCTCAGCCTGTCATCCCACGCCTTTGGGAGGCTGAGGTGAGTGGATTGCCTGAGCCCACGGGTTCGAGACCCGCCTGGGCAGTGAGACCTCATCTCTACAATAAATCAAAAAATCAGCCGGGCGTGGTAGCACATGCCTGTAATTCCGGCTACTTGGAAGGCTGAGGCGGAAGGATCGCCGGAGCCCAGCAGGTCGAGGCTGCGTGGCCAGGATCGGCCACTGCACTCCAGTCTGGGCGACAGAGTGAGACTCCAACTCAAAAAAAAAAAAAATTCCAATTGAACAGCAGCTCCCAATTTCCTCTGCTATTCAGTGGGCATAAAGTTTCATGATCCCAGATGATTAAGTTTCTGGAGGTCCGCTGTGCCAATAGTTAACAAAACTGTATTGCACATGTGGAATTTTTTAAAGAGGATAGGTGTCATGTTAAATGTTCTTGCCACAATTTTAAAAAGCCTTCCTGAAGTCTGATTATAAAGGGAAATGCAGGTTGATGATCTGCAGCTCCAACATGAATCCTACAGGGAAAGAACTCATTTCTGACAGCCAGGGACCTCGGGTTCCTGAGCAGTAGCTGGCCTGAGAGCGTGGGAGTCTGGAGAGGAATCAAAATATTACTGCCTAAGTCTTGGGGAGGTACTGACATCAGCCTCTCAATAACCCCAAGAACACACACACAAGTACAAAAGTGACAAAGACATGAAATACATGCTGATAATGTAGAATAGTTTTGAATACAAATACAAAGATGAATTTTGTCATCGCTATATTTATGTTCATTTTTCTGATGCCTCAGTTGTCTGAACCATTGAAATGAGTGCACCTTTCTAAATTTGTTGTTATCAGTTAAAACGTTTTTGGACGTATAATTTATCAAATTTGTAAGCAATGTTTAAATTCTCAAGAAACGTTGGTTATCTACATTTTGTCATATCAGATATATCAAATAAATTGAGCACTAAACAAATTTCAGGTAGTAACGAATATTTTGCTTTATATACTCAGACCCCTGTACACTTTAAGGAATGAATTGACTGTTTCAGTTAACACTTGAGATATTTCTCACAGGGAGTCCTGTTTCATTCTTTTTATTTCCTGCTCTTTGCAGACACCGTCTTAAGTCGATAAAACCTGCTCAAACCCTTCCTCACCCTCTTTCTGAAAGGCTGAGGTGCTTCAGTCCTTTGAGATGTATCCCAGTTGTTGGGCTTTCCTTTTCTGACACGAGATCTTCCAAAGTAATGCACATCAAATTTCGAAGCAACTCAACTCTTGCATCAATTTATTCTTATTAAATTAAATGCTAAATCACAACGTTATTCTAATGAGGAATTTATTTCTATGGTGTAGATATTTTAGTGCCATGCCTCTTTATTCTCATTTCTTCAACAAAATTCTATTTTCATGCTGAATAGTGTATACTCTTCCCAAGAATATAGTACTTACGTTTATGTGTAATATATATTTTTTCCCTACCAATAACTAATTCTAGACTCTCAAGGCTGCTTCTTTTAATGTAGTCATTGCATCTTTATGCTTAATTTATTTTCTGATGTGTTTAACAATGGTTTTCAGATATGAGCTGGCTTCAAAAAGTACGTGGAGAAATGGAATTAAAAGATACAAATAAAAAAATATAAACTTTATTTCTCAGTCTAAGTTCCATCAAGTTGAAAACACGTTTTAAAGCAATGATGTCAGCCAGTTAGCCTATCTCTAAAGGACTGAAGTTCCTAGGAACTTAATCATGTCAGTGCAGTCTTTTTATTTTTAGGTTCAAAGTGTACATGTGCAGGATTGTTACTTGGATATATTGTGTGATGGTGAGGCTTGGGCTTCTTTTGAACCCATAACCCAAATAGTGCGCATGGTATCCAATGGGTATTTTTATTTTTATTTTTTATTTTTTTTTGAGTTGGAGTCTCACTCTGTCGCCCAGACTGGAGTGCAGTGGCCGCTCCCGGTCACCGCAGCCTCGGCCTGCTGGGCTCTGGCGATCCTTCCGCCTCAACCTTCCAAGTAGCTGGAATTACAGGCGTGCGCTACCACGCCTGGCTGATTTTTTTATTTATTGTGGAGATGAGGTCTCGCTGCCCAGGCGGGTCTCGAACCCGCGGGCTCAGGCGATCCACTCACCTCAGCCTCCCAAAGGCGTGGGATTACAGGCCCAATAGGTATTTTTAAATCCCTTCCTCCTCTCGCTTCCTCTTTTAGGAGTCTTCAGTGTCTGCTGTTCCCATCTTAATACTCATGTGCATGCAGTATTTAGCTCCCATATATGAGAACATAACAGCTTTCAGTTTCCACATTAATTCCTTTGGCTAATGACCTCTGCTGCAGGACATGATTTCATTCTTTTTTGTAGCTGCATAGTATTCCATGGTGTATATGAGTCACATATTCTTTATCCAGTCCACCATGGATGGGCACTTTGGCTGGTTCCACTATTATGTTCTTGCTGTTGTGAATAACAGTGTGATAAACATGCAAATGCAGATGTCTTTTTGATAATATGATCTATTCTCATTTGAATATGTTCCCAGCCTGGGAATTGCCTGGTCAAATGGTAAATCTATCTTTAGTTCTTTGAGAAATCTCCAGACTGCTTTCCACAGGGGCTGGACTAGTTTATATTCCCACCAACCAAGTATGAGTGTTTCCTTGTCTCCAGAACCTTTTTAATAATAGCCATTCTGACTGGTGTGATCTCGTTGTGATTCTAACTTGCCCTTCTCTGATGAGTAGTGATGTGAAGCATTTTTTCATATGTTTTTTGGCCACTTGTATGTCTTCTTTTGAGAAGTGTCTGCTCACATCCTTTATCCACTTTTTAATGAGTTTTGTTTTTCTCGTAGAGTTCTCTAAGTTCCTTATATGTTCTGGATATTAGTCCTTTTTTTGGATACATAGTTTGCAAATATTTTCATCCATTCTGTAGGGTGTCTATCCACTCTGTTGATAATTTCTTTTCTTTTGTTTAGTTATGTCCCACTTGTCAATTTTTCCTTTTTGTTGCATTTGCTTTTGAAGTCATAGATTCCTTGCCTAGGCTGCTATCTAGAAGAATGTTTCCTAGGTTTACATCTAGGAATTTTATAGTTTGAGATGTTACGTTGAAGTCTTTAATACATCTTGAGTTAATTTTTGTATCTGGTGAAAGGAGGATATCTAGTTTTATTCTTTGCATATGGTTGGCCAGTTTTCCCAGCACCAATTATTGAATAGGATGTCCTTTCCCCAGTGATTAGTTTCACTGACTGCTGTCAAAAATCGGTTGTGAGTGGCTTTCATTCCAGCTTCTCTATTCTGTTCCTCAATACAAAGTTTTAAACATTATTAACAGAAGAAAAATGGGTGCCCTCTAAAGACGTTTTAAGATTAGAAAACAAAATGAAGTCAGCCAAAGTCAAATCAGGACTGTGAGTACATAACAATTTCCCATAGAAACTCTTACAGACTTGCCCTTGTTTGATTAGAGGAATGAGTAGAAGCGTTGTCATGGTGAAGAAGGTCTCTCTAGTGAAACTATCCCCGGTGTGTTTCTGCTAAAACTTTGGATAATTTTTTTCAGAACACTTGTTCTTTGGCTCTCCCAAAAGTCAACAAGTAAAGCATCACAAAAACTGTTGCCATGATTTTTCTCTTGCCAGTCCACTTTTGCTTTGAATGGACCACTTCTACTTTTGGTAGCCATTACTTTGGTGGTGCCTTATCTTCAGGATTGTACTGGTAAAGCCATGTTCCATCTCCTATTATAATTCTTCAAAGAAATGCTTCCGAATTTGGATCCCACTTACTTAAAATTTCCATTGAAAGCTCTGCTCTTGTTTGCAACCAATCTGGGTGCAATGCTTTTGATATTCGTTGAGTAGAAAGTTCGCTCAACTTTAATTTTTTTCAGTTATAATTGTGTAAGCGGAACCAGTTGAGATGCCTATGGTGCTGGTCATTGTTTCTGTTGTTAATTGTCGGTCCTCTTCAGTTAGGGCATGAACAAGATGGATTTTTTTTTTCCTGGCAAATTGATGTGGAGAGTCTGCTGCTGGGGACTGCATCTTCAACACTGTCTCAACACTTAAAACGAATTATCCATTTGTAAACTGTGGATTTCTTTGGGTCATTGTCCCCATACACTTTTCATAAAGCACCAATAATTTTGCCTTTCCTCCACCCAAGCTTTGCCATAAATTCTACATTTGTTTTTGCTTCAATTGTGGTAGAATTCATGTTGGAAAAAATTCACAATAGGGGTTCTTTTCAAATTGATGTCTTATCCTTAGTGCCTCATACTAGATTCTGTTCAAACATGTCATAACAAGTTATGATGAACATATTTTGGTGCAAAAATTAAAATCCATGAGTATTTTTTCATACTACACATTTAAAAATTTTAAAAACATTTTCAAGACTCATAACATTTCAATGTTTAATCATAAGCATTCAATGGTTAAAAATGTTTAGCCGTAAACATTTTAAAGACGCCTTGTACTGCAGGCTTCAATGTTGAATGATATAAGAGATTATCCCTCTAGGAGGGTATCTGTAAAATGCCAGACAGTACCACTGATGGAAATTTTATTTCTCTTCCTAATTCAGCAAGTTGATTCAGAATTCATTGACAGCAGCTTGAAACAAAACTTGAGCTCACTTTTTAATTCGTAGGCTTTTGTTGCTGAGAGAAGGATAAGAAAAAGTTTCCATATGGTCTTTGCAACAAAGGAAAATTTAGCATAGAGATGTACAACCCTTCCCAAACTGGGCATTTGCAATATTTCTCACCAGGAGGAACACAACATGTTACTTGGAGCTCATTAGGAAGCACGAGTCGAGGCCTGAAGTCCAAAGTGTCCTGTAATGTGTCACATCGTCTTCTCATGTAAAGGTTTGGAGACATCATAAATACATCCTCTTTGTCTTTGCAATTTCAGAGAGATGTCCTCCCACTTTATATATAGAAAAAAAATGATGTATCAAGGGATACATAAGATTAAACAACTCATTGGAAAGACATTTTTTTTCTTCAGTCTATATCTGCTAGGCCTGTTTTGTGAGCCAGGCACAGGGCTGGGCGTGGGAGTTAAGAGATTGTGAATCCAGGGATAGGCTGGGAGTGTCACTGTGTCTGCTGTCCCTCATGATGCTTCTCTTGCCAGTGGTGATCTGTGTGTATGACCATTTCAGAACTCAATTTACCAAGTGGGCTGCTGGATTTTAACTTTCCAGTGGCGGAGAAGGACGCCATTCATGGAGGGGCAAAAGATGTCTCACTGGGATAGGGGTTCAGCTCTACCTAGTATTAGTAAGAACCATTCGGACGTCATGCAGCCCAGAGGGTCCGCTTGTTCCTCTTGTGAATTGGATTCTATATGAAGCTGGGGCTGCATTTGAGTGACACTTTGTGTGGCAGGCATGAGCACCCAGTGCAGCTGGATCTCTAAGGTTTCTAAGTTAGGAAGAGTGAGGCAAGAACCCAGTGGCTAACAGCTAATTCAACTTTAATCCAGCCCTTACCTCCTGTTCTTTTTTGGTCTTCACTGGCTTCTATATGCATGCCAACAGCTTTGGGAAACTTCTGATTTATTCGTCTGGTTGTCAGGGCCTCAGTGCACATGTTGGGAAAACAGGCTTTCTCTGGGATCCAGAGTGAAAGAGTCAATGGATGTGTCTCCTGAGAAGGTCAAGGACATCTGGAAAGGCGGCCATGCACCGGGGCGGGGGGTGGCTGGTGTGATTCACAGAGCCAATTCTTCCAGCGTGCTGATGTCATCCTGCTTAAAAAGTGGAGAGAGGCTCTCCAAGACAAAAAGATATTTATTTGGGAACAGAGCACTGCAGCAGAATACACACGTCATAATAAACTATATGCAAAGTCAGGAAGTACAAAGAGAACAAAGGTTTTTAAAGACAAAAATGAGGAGGATTACGTAATTGTTTTGAAATAAGTACCCTTGTCTACAAGGAGCAATAGCAAGGGTGATGTCAAGTCCGAGGCTGGATAGGCATTTGCTTGGCTGACATTCTTGCAGATATATTTTTTGTGTAAGTTTGTATTGGCCTTTGTGCAAGGCTGATTTTTACAGCCTTTTTTGTTATCAGGCATGCAAGCATCAGAGCCCTTTCTTCAGGTTCTTCCCCTGCTCTGTTTTTCAGGGTTGTCTTAACATGATTGACTCCATTTTGACGCTGACAACTTTCACACTACAGTCGCACTAAGGGACAGCCGTTTAGGACACTCTGCAAGGGTCACTGTGACGAGAAGCCTCCCCTCCCGATGGATGGAATGCTAAATCCTCCTGCTATCCTTTGGGGAGAGTCCTTGAGGAGCTGCCCAGCAGCTGCATACCACACCAGGCATCGTGTCACAGAAATGGAGGCACTTTCTGGCTGTGGATCACCAGCCCTCCTGTCCCTGCCTTTCTGCTTTCTCATTTTTGGGGGAATTGTCTGTCCTTTGGGCTCTCCTTGTACTTATGACGTAAGGCATAGCAGCATCTTCCCAGCATCGTCCCTTGGCCTGTATGAAGCTGGGGCTGCATTTGAGAGACACGTTGTGTGGCAGGGCAGAAGAGCCCAGTATGGCTGGGTGCTACCTTCTGTCTTTCCACCCACCGCCACCTTAAACAGCAGCCCTCCCTCCCAACTTTGTGTTACTGGTTGAGTCTAAATTATTGTCTATGTGTATTTTATCTCCAGATCACTGAGGGAGCAAGATAAAGAAGACTTTGGAGTTGCAATTGGAGATACAATTTATGGGACAAGGTGAAATTTGATGCATATAGCTCTTTACTGTACTACAAAGTTTCATTGCCTAATTTCCACATAGTATTTTCTCTTATCTAACATAAAATTTTAAATGTCAATGTACAAACATCCCAGTTAAATATCACTCATCTTGACTTTTTCTCAAAAAAAGAAAAAGTTAAAAATAAAAATACCAGAAACAGACAATCAATGTTACTGTAAGAATCAGAAGCAGTGTGCCCCAAAGCAGTCCACTGTATTCAAATTCAGTCCACTATGGAAAATACTTGCAGCTTCATACTTGCTATGCACAGACTTGTGTGCACAACAAAGCATTTGATACATATTAAAACCCACCCCATCTTTAATCCTAGCTATAAATAGCCACATTAAAGTGGAAGAACTGTGAATTATCAAAGGAGGAGGATAAAAATGGCTTCTGAAATGTCTAAATGGCATCCAGATCTTTAAAACGCCAGTCAAGATATAATAGCCAACCAGGAGTGAAGTGTTCTTTAATGCCAATTATTTCAAATGTACAAAGGCTGGATGATGGGCCAATGTGTTTCTGGCTCATGTTAACTCAAGCCATCCATTAGCTACAATAAGCGGCTCCCCAAGAAGCAGCAGATCCATACAGAGGCATGATGAAATTATTGGCTGTTCCCCTCCAGGCTAACCCTTCTGTGAGTGTACCCCAGGAGCTACACGCTCCCAGCCTCGCTCTTTCTTCTAACCATAGACAAAATGGATCATTTGTTTTTACTTACTGTTTTTGTGCATTCCAAAATAGATTTTTTTTTGGCTTTAGGATACGATTAACCTGTCAGTAAGTCTTCATGCATTTTTATCAAATTGCTTTCAGATTGTAGTTGTTGGCGCACATAAAACGATAGACTTTAGTCTACTCAGGAAACCCGATTTGCTCTGTGGAGTTAGCGCTCACAAAAGTAAGGAAATTGCTCTGTCCTTTCTTTCAGCTGCTTCCATCAGCTCTGATTATGCTTGCAGTCGGCCTCTGTTTCTTCAAGAGAGGCTCCCTAACAGTTCTTTCATGTGACAGTTCCCTGTTATAGACCAGGTCTTGACAGCCTTAACCTCTGCATAGTTCAGAGAGATGACCTTGACCTCGATCCATTAATTCCCTGGAGCCATCCTCTGGAATCTGACTTTCTAGTTTACGGATTCTGTTCGTTGTTTGTCTTGTTTGTCTGGGTTTTCAAAACCAGTGAAGTAGGTGCCCACCTGGTACAGCGGGAGGGGGAAGGGGGAGAGATGTGGAAGGGGGGAGGAGAAGTTAGGTCAAAACAAAATTGCCTTTGGATTTGAATACTCAATATTAGTAAAGGTTGGGATTTGAGTCTAAAAAGAAATGGAGAGGAGTTTGAGTAGTGACCTGGGACCATGCCACTGCATTCCTACCTGGGTAGCAGAGTGAAATGTTGACTCCAAAAAATAAAAGCAAAATAAAAGAGGAGGAAAGCTAAAAAAAAAATGTGTTCTAAAATATATGTGTGTGCTCCTACACTGTTGGTGGGAGTGTAAACTAGTACAGCCTCTGTGGAAAACAGTGTAGTGATTCCTAAAAGATCTAAAAATTGACCTTCCCTATGACTCCACCATCCCCCTACTGGGATATACCCAGAAGAACTCAAATCACTCTATAAAAAAGATACCTGCACACGCATGTATATTTGTAGCACTATTCACAACAGCAAAAATGTGGAACCAACCGTGCTGCCCATCAAAAGAGGACTGAATAAAAAAAAGTGGTACATATACATGATGGAATATTACGCAGCCATAAAGAAGACCAAAATCACGAACTTCACAGCAACCTGGATGGACTTAGAGTCTGTAACACTAAGTGATCTTTCACAGAAACAAAGAACTGAATATCACATAGTCTCACTCGTAAGTGGGCCTTTATCATACTACTAAAAGAAAAAGATTGACAGTAGTGGGAGTCTACCTGGGGAAAGGGGGACCACACCTCATCAATAAGGGTACCAGCATAATGAACATTTGTATACCTATCCCTGAATTGTAACCCACATCTTTAAAATAAAAAAATTAATAATTAATAATAATAATAATAATAAATCAAATATATGTGTGCGAAACGAAAACCAGATGGATCCCACAGGATGGGGCTACATTTAAACTAATCCCTACAAAACCTCCAAATAGCTCAGGGTGTATACATTGTGCTTCCTTTTAGAATAAATTTCACTGCAAAATAAGTTTTCTTAAGGCTGTCTCCTTTTCTAGAAAGGACTAAAAACTGTTTCTGAATATGTGTTGAAGTTTGAAATGAGCAGTTATTGTGGTTCCTGTATTTGAGAAAAAAGATGCAGGTAGATTATTCTTTTGACTGACTAGGAGAAATGCTGATTGTATTGGCCTTTGAAAACACAAAACGTTACAGAAATACTAACGAACAAAGATAAAATATTACTGACTCTGACTGTTGTCTTAGTTATTATCAAACTTGATTTAACTGATGATCAGAGTTGGTGAGCAGTTAAGCATGGAACTGGAATCTGCCGATTCCTGGGTTTCCATTTAGATAAAGAGCTGTACTTCGGATGTACATGAATAGGGCTAGCTCTGTATTTGATATACGTACCTCTGATGAATCCACAAATTAATGAGGAGTCAATCCATGTCCTCAGAAAATGCCATTTTAAAAAAATCAAGGAGTTGAGTTTTATAAGCCTAATTATGTGAAGTGTATCACCTGAGTAAGATTTTCATGTCAGGAATAATCATTATAGTCCATTTCATTAAAAAAAAAAAAGCATGAGCAGCTGCATTATTTGAATGTCCATATGGACATTGACATTTCATGTTTTTTTCAGCAGAAAACGTGAAAAGGATAAGAAAAACTCTTCCTTAAAAAAAATGGTAGAATCTGTGCTGTAGGTGTATAAGTGCTTAAAGTAAAATTCTCTCAACTTTGCTGTAGGGTTGAAAATTTTTATAATAAGATGTTGGGGAAAAAATCTGTCAGTTCTTAAAGCTTTGAAATCTATTACTGATATGAACCGCTGACCAAATTCTCTTTGGACTTGAATGTTCAATATTCCAAAGTTGGAAGAGAGTTAGCAGTTGTCCTGTCCAGTCCCCTGACGATCCATGATCGTAGGCCTTTTCTTGGGCATTATGCCTAAGTATGACTTTATGACGGAGATTGCCTCCTTGCTATGGAAGCAGAAAGTTGGTTCTCACTATCCAGTTGACAACTTCCTCCATCTTAGTTCTGAATTTATTTCCTATGTGAGAACAGGGCCCCTCAACCTTGGCATAATGGCGTCTAAACAATTGGGTCTAAACAATTATTTGATGTGGGGGACGGCCCTGTGCATTGTTTGGTAGCATCCTTAGTGAGATGCTAGCAGTATCCCCTAGTTGTGACAATTAAAAATGTGTCAAATATCACCTGGAAAATTAATTATTCCCTGCTAAATCTCATGGCTCTAGAGATATTCCCAGATTTTTCTTCTTTCTTTTTTTTTTAGTGAAATGCTGTGGGGTAGTTGTATGCAGTTTTCTAACATAAAGGTAAAGATGTACTTTTATTTGTATTAAATTTCATCCTACTGAGTTGGAGATGTCATTCAGACTGGGAAAGTCTTTCTAAATTGTCAGTTCTTTGTTTCCTCTAAGCCCTCTCTTCCTGACTCATCTTCCTTGGCAGGCTTAGTTATCCTGGCTTCTGTGTGAGTCAGTTTCCCAACAGAAAACCAATGCCTCACACTAGGTAACTGAAGAGCGTTTAATACAGGAGTTACTCTCAAAGGTAAGGGCTGGATTTCAAAAAGCAACAAGGTGTCATTCACAGTAGCCAAAAGGTGAATGCAACCCAAGTGCCATTAACAGATGGATGGGCAAACAAAATGTGGTATAGCCATACGGTGGAATTTTATTCAGCTTTAAAAGGGAAGGAAATTGTGGCACATGTTATAACATAGATGGATCTTGAGGATATAACGCTAAGTGAAAAAGTGAGTCTCTAAGGAATAAATACTGGGCTGGGCTCGGTGTCTCAGCCTGTAATCCCAGCACTTTGGGAGGCTGAGGTGAGTGGATTGCCTGAGCCCGTTGGGTTCAAGACCAGCCCCAGCAACTTGGCGAGACCTCATCGCTACAATAAGTAAAAAACACATACTGGGGGAAGATGGTGGCTGAGCCAGTCGGACTATGCGAGTCCTGGTGTGAGCGAGTGAGTGCATGAAAATTTTGAGTATGTGCTGGTGAGTGAGTGGACATGAGAGTGGCTGGCCAAGTGAGGGCTAGGGAGCTAGCAACCAGGACTCTCCTGATGCAGTGGCTGGTGCTGCAGCTGCTGGGCTTGAACCCTAGAGATTCCTGGAATGCAGAAGTCGAGTGCCATTTTAAAAAATTAAACAAAACCCTTCCTGGGAGGAAAATGCTGGGAGAGACTGATTAAGTGGGGACTTGTGAGCAAGTGGCCAAGCCCCTGGTGCAACAGCTGGTGCTGCAGCTTGGGGTCCCTGTCACCTCCCAGGTCAGAGAAGTCAAGTGCCATTTTAAAAAAAAATGGACAAAAGTTTTCCTGTGAAGAAGTGGCGTTGAGAAACTACGCCCCAGGCTCTATCTTACCACTGTAGCAGGAGAGACCGCCGGCTCCAGGCTTTGCCTCACCACTTCAGTGCCTGGCAGGGCACTGGCAGCAGGGACTGGGGAGGGAGTCCAGAGGTGGAGTCCCACAGAGGAGGATAGGAGAGACACCCCCTCACCATTTGGAAGGTGGGGCAGGAAGTTGCTCCAGCTTGCTCACCCCAGAGCGGCAGACCCAGTGTCTGTGGCTGGCGAATCAGCTACTCAGGGATTGATCATGACCCAGAGGGAATATCCTGAAAGCACAAACTTCAGAGGGACCTGACGAGTGCTGAGTCCCAGGCACTCCCCTTATCCCTGATCCAGCCGCAGGACAAAGGGAGTGGCCAGAAAAAAATTGAAGAACTCCAAAGAGATCAGTGGTGAGTCCGGGACTGATCCAAGCTCCCTCCTCCCCAGCAATCCTCTGAACGTCAGACACGCACAGCTGGGCCACGACTGGGAGAATCAAACCCAGGTGAAACCTGGACGTCAGTTGCACGGGAGAACTCCATTCCATAATAGACCTGACGGGGGCATCCCTTGCGAGGACATACCTGCAGAAGTGACAATCCCACACCTCCCACCGGAGGAGCTCTCCCTGACCATACGACAGTGGGAGGAAAGGACTGCAGCCCCTCCCATCTGCACTGCCCCTCCTCCTTCTCTGTTCCAGACACTGAGGCATGAAAGAGATGGCTCTGCAGGAGAGACCTGGTTAGAGGAACAATTACAAAGACTGGCACAAGAAGGCAGGGTTTTTTTTTTAATTTCAATTTTTTTTTTATTTTTAAAATTCTTTTGCCTGCTTGTTAGTTCATCCATTTTAAAAATATTTTTTCTTTGTGCATGAATGTGTATGTGAGGGTTTGAGCTGCATCTCCTCCATTTTTTTTCTTTTTCTGTTTCTTTCTTCTTTTATTTGTTGTTTTCTGCTTATGTATGTCTGTGAATTATTGAATGTTCATCTTTCAATTTTGTTGTTGGTTTGTTTTTTGCTCTTTTGTTCTTCTAGGTTTTTTTTAATGTTCAATATTTGTAGTTTAAGGTGTGTGCCAATACATGTGTGAGGGTTTGATCTGAATCCCTTTTCTTTTTCCAGTCTTTCTTCTCCATTCAGTTTGTGCTAGGTGTGTGTGTGTGTGTTCAGTTAACTTTTTGTTGTTGTTGTTTGTTTCGATGCTATTCCAGTTTGTTTTAGGGTATGTGTGTGTATGTTTCTGTGTGTGTGTCTTCAATTGCTTTTTGCACTGGTTTCTGCTTTGCATCATCATATAGAGTGGTGGTGGAGAGTAGGCCTCAGGGAACACATACCACAATAAGTGAACATTACAATTTGCAAGTAATTTCTGAATCCTAGTGCCTCATCCTTACTTTATATGAATTTCAAAAACTACAAGTGACAGCAAAGCTTCCCATCCACCATTCTATTAAAAAAAAAATAACAACAACAAATCAAGAGCACAGATCAGGGGAAAAATAGAGAACTGAACAAACATCAGAAGGGAAAGCCTCTCCCACTGACACTGAATAACAGAACTAAAGAGAAAAGCAAGAGATCTGTAACAAATGAGGAAAAAACAAAAGAAGATCACAGGCAATTTCAAGTGTACCAATGAGAAAACTCCTGAAAAATCTGACCTTGGTGCCCAGACAATGGAAGTCACCAACAACTGACCCGAGAATATGACAGAGATTAGGGAGTGGATGGAGAGAGTGAATAAGACTCAAGAAAGACAAAATGCAACACTGAAAAACTTGTCACAGAGATTTTGGCAATAAAAAGTTTCATCCAGGAAATAAATAACAAGATGACAAACATGGAAAGCAGAATTAATCTAGCTGAAGAAAGAGTCTCAGAACTTGAAAAACAGAACATGGAATTAACCTGATCAGTAAAAAAACATAGAAAGAATACTCAGAAAGAAAAAACAAAACCTACTAGAGATGTGCGATTATATCAAGAGGCCAAACCTATGCCTGATTGGTATCCTAGAAAGGGAAATGGAAAACAACTTGGAGCAATTATTTCAGGAGGTAATCTAAGAAAACTTTCCCCATCTCACCAGAGATGTGACCAGTCAAGCACAAGAGATATGGAGAACCCCCACAAGACATCAAATATGAATATCAATGCCTAGACACATAGAAATTCACCTACACAAAGTTGGCACAGAAGAGAAAAATCCTAAAGGCAGCAAGAGAGAAAAGTCAGACTACCTATAGAGAAAAACCAATCAGAATAGCAGCAGACCTATCGATGTAGCAGACCTACAAGCAAGAAGGGACTGGAATCCTATATTCAAAGTCCTCAGATATAAACAATTTCAACCAATAACTTTCTATCCAGTCAAACTCAGCTTCATTAGTGATGGAGAATTAAAATCCTTCCCAAACATTCAATCCCTAAGAGATTATGCAACTTCTAGACCAGCTCTACAGGAGACACTTCAAAAGTATTAAGCACAGAAGAAAGATAAAAAGAATGACCAAACACTTCCCAAGAGAACAGCAGAGCACAGAATCAACAGAGACTACAACGCAACGAGAAACTTGAAAACACATACATACATCAACCACAAAGCCAAAAGATAACAAGCAAAGAGAAAACTTTATAAGAATCTCATGACAGGGATAAATAATCACATTTCAATAATCAGCCTGAATGTGAATGGACTAAATGCACCATTGAAAAGACACAGAATAGCAAATTGGATAAGAAACAATGACCCAATTTTTTACTTCCTCCAGGAAACTCATCCCAACACAAAGGATGCACACAGACTCAAATTTAAAGAATGGAAAACAAGTTTCCAGGCAAATGGATCACAAAAGGAGGCAGGAGTTGAGATCTTAATATCAAACAAAGGAATCTTTAAGCTATCAAAAATTTTAAAAGATGCAAAAGGACACTGCATAATGATAAAAGACTCAATCCATCAACAAGAAATATCCATTCTAAACATATATGCACCCAACACAGGAGCACCAGCACTTATAGAGAAACTACTAAGTAAACTGAAAAAAGATATTGACTGTAACGCTATTATAGCAGGGGGCTTGAATACCCCACTAACAGCCCTAGTTAGATAATTTAGGCAAAATATCAACAAGTAGATCCAGAACCTAAACTTGACACTCGACCAAATGGACTTAATATATACCTACAGAATATTCCAGCCAACAACCACAGAATATGCATTCTACTCATCACCACATGGACTGTACTCCACGATCGATCACATTCTTGCCCATAAATCAAGCATAAACAAATCCCATAAGGTTGAAATCTTGCCATGCACATTCTCAGACCAAGTGGAATAAAAATAAATATCAACATCAGCAAAATTTCCTCACAGCCCACAAAGACATGGACACTAAACAGCATGATGCCGAACAACTACTAGGTCAACACTGAAATCAAAGCAGAAGTTAAAAGATTCCTGGAAACAAATGAAAATGAAGAAACATCTTACTAAAACCTCTGGGATGCCATGAAAATAGTTCTAGTAGGGGAATTTATACCTCTACAAGCACACATCAAGAAAGCAGAAAGGTCTCAAGTTGAGAGCTTAACAAAACACCTAAGGGAACTGGAAAGAGAAGACCATCACAACCCCAACTTTAGCACAAGAATTCAAATCACCGAAATAAGAGCCCACATACAGGAAATAGAAGACAAAAGTATCATAGAAAACATCAGCAAAACAAAAAACTTGTTCTTTGAAACAATTACCACGGGACCCAGCCAGAATGACCAAGAAAAAGAGAGAAAAAGCACAAATAAACACAATTAGAAATACAAAAGATCAACACAACTGACCCTGAAGAAATACAAAAGATGATAAGAGAGTACTATGTACATCTATATGGAAACAAACTTGATAACCTAAATGAAATGGAGGACTTTCTGACATCACACAACCTCCCCAGGTTCAAACAAGAATACATTGAGACACTAAATAGACCAATAACAACCCAGGAAATTGACTGTGTCATATGAAAACTAACTTTAAAAAAAAGCCCTGGACCAGATGGCTTTCCAACAGAATTCTACAAAACATACAAGGAGGACTTGATATCAATCCTATCGAAAGTATTCCAGGCAATTGAGAAAGATGGAATTCTCCCCAAATCATTTTACAAAGCTAACATCACACTGCTACCAAATCAGGTAAAGATCCAACAAAAAAAGAGAACTACAGGCCAATATCCCTTATGAACATAGATGTAAAAATCGTCAATAAGATTCTAGTAAATCAGATCAAAAAACATCTCAAAAATCACCCACCATGACCAAGTAAGCTTCATCCCCAAGATGCAGGGCTGGTTCAACATCCACAAGACCATAAATGTCATTAAATACATCAACAGATGCAAAAACAAGAACCACGTGATTATATCATTAGATGCAGAAAAAACTTTTGATAAAATCCAGCGCTTTTTTGATAAAAACCCTCAAACATCTAGGTATAGAAGCAACATACCTCAAAATAGTAAGTGCCATTTATGATAAACCCATAACTAACATATTG
Source organism: Carlito syrichta (assembly GCF_000164805.1). Classification (NCBI taxonomy): domain Eukaryota; kingdom Metazoa; phylum Chordata; class Mammalia; order Primates; family Tarsiidae; genus Carlito; species Carlito syrichta. Next base: position 117,046 of record NW_007246521.1, read on the forward strand.
CTAAATGGACAGAAACTGGAAACATTTCCCCTGAAAACTGAATCAAGACAAGGCTGCCCTCTCTCACCCCTCTTGTTCAACATTGTGTTGGAAGTCTTAGCTAGGGCAATTAGACAAGAGTAGGAAATCTGGGGTATCCAAATAGGAAAAGAGGAAGTCATGTTATCCCTCTTTGCTGATGCTATGATCCTATACCTTGAAAATCCAAGAGAATCTGTCAAAAACCTACTTGCACTGATAAAGGACTCCGGCAAAGTATCCGGGTACAAAGTGCGTTTGCAAAAGACAGTGACCAACACCAAGCAGACAGAGACCCAAATAAATAGCACAATCCCATTCATAATAGTCACCAAAAATATGAAATACCTCGGTATCTTCCTAATCAGAGAAGTGAAAGACCTTTACTATGAGAACTACCAAACACTACTATTCCCTATTGGGAATATACCCGGAGGAACTCAAATCATTCTACAAAAAAGATACCTGCACACATATGTTTGTTGTAGCTCTATTCACAATAGCAAAAACATGGAACCAACCATGTTGCCCAATGAACCTGGACTGGATTTCAAAAATGTGGTACATCAGCTGGTCTTGGTGGCTCAGCCTGTAATCCCGTGATTTGGGAGGCTGAGGTGAGTGGATTGCCTGAGCCCGGGGGTTTGAGACCTGCCTGGGCAACTTGGTGAGACCTCATCTCTACAATAAATCAAAAAAATTAGCCAGGTGTGGTAGCGCGCACCTGTAATTCCAACTACTTGGAAGGCTGAGGCTGAAGGATCACTGGAGCCCAGCAGGTCTGCACTGGGGTAGCTGTGAGCATGCCATTATACTCTAGCCTGGCGATGGAGTGCGACTCCAACATGCACACATACACAAAAGGAATGAATATTGTATAATTCACTTATTTGATGTCCCTTGAGCAGTCCACGTCATAGAGACAAAACATCGAATGTTGCTTGCCAGGAGACTGTGGGAAGAAGAGAGTGGGAATGATTGAACAGGGACAGAACATTCGTTTTGCAAGATGCAAGAGTTCTAGAGATTGGCCACACAGCAAGGTGAATATATGCAACGCTACCAAACTGTACACGTGAAAGTGCTGAAAACGGTACATTTTATGTTCTGTGAATGTTGCTGCAATTTTTGGGAAAAAAAAGAGAACGCATTAAGCAATAATGTGGTTCCCCAAGGGTATCAGCAGCCTTGGAGGAGCGAGGAGAAAGTTTCAGATTTGGGGTTGGGGTTGGTTCTATGGAGAGAACTGCCTGGAGAGAACCATGGCCTTCAGTGGAAGACGCCGGAGAGGGAGACGTGTGGAAAACAAAGATGTCTGGCTCCCCCATCTTCCTCCCCCTGCTCTCAGCCAGCACCTCTGTGGCAGAACTATCCTAGAGCTGGAAGGCCAGGGGCCCCACTGGTGCCATCCATTCAGGTCTACTGCCTGGGGTACACATCACAGTGGAGAGGTAGAGTGAGGGGTCTGGGGCAGGGGGAGAGGAAGACACCAGCTCAAGTCCCGCGGTTGATGAAATGCCACACTCTATAAAATACTTAAAGAGGTTTGACTGTGCCTTGTCAATACAAGTGACCAAGGCACAGTCCCAAGAGGTCCTTGAGAACATCTGCCTAAGAAGGACCCTATCTGCAGATCCAGTCAAATTAGCAGTTATAGCTTCAACATATGAATTTGGTTGCTGGCCAAAACCCGGTTTGTAACAACTGGTGAGGTGAAAAGTACCTGAGCTGTACAACCAGACTAGTCTCACCTTCCTCTCCTTTGGACAAGCAGTTTCACCTTACAGCAACGATATTATGACCATCCTTAAGAGTGTTGTCAGAAACCAGTCTCGGGAGAAAATCCACAGAAAGTGCCTAGAACAGGCCTTGACCCATAGCAAGGGATTACAGCTTGGTTTTATACATGTGGGAGACAAACCTTTACAAGCAAGGGCATAAATCAGTACTTGTGAGGCTTATAACCCTAACCAGAAAGGTGGGACATCTTGAAGTGGGTGGGGGGTACAGTGATAGGTGGATATTAGAGATCCTTTAGTTGACAGTTGGTTGAGAGAGTTAAGTTACTGTCTAAAAACCTGAAATCAGTAGGAAGGAATGTCTAAGTTAAGGCTGCTGTGGAGATCAGGGTTCTTGGGATATAGATGAAACCTCTAAGTAGCAGGTTTCAGAGAGAATATGTGGTAAACATCTTCAGCAGTGGTCAGACTCTTCCCAGGGAAGGAGATTCTCTATAAAGATTTCTCCACAAAAGATATCTTTGCAGGGCTACTTCAAAATATGTCAGAAACTTATGTTTATTTCTCTTAGAGCCTGCCATGCTATGGCAATACTACAGAAGAGTCAGATTGGAGCTTGACATCTTATTGCCACTGGAGCTTGTGACCTCTGTTTTAAAGCTTACATTCCAAAAAGTAAGCGCTATAACAAGATGTGCCCGACTTCCTCTTCTGTCATTGCTTAGAATTTAGTTTTTTAGGCTTCCCTTGGCCTAGAGGGCATCCGGTCAGATGGTTGGGGGGCTAAGAATTTTATTTTTGGTTTGCATTACGGGCACATGCTGAAGGGGCTGGAGAAATCTTACCTTTAGTTCTGACTTCAGAGACCCAGAGGACAGTTTAAGACTTTTCAAGAAGAATGTTAGAAAAGGATGAAAGTCAGATTACTCATGTAGGGATATCCTGGACTGACCATCGGGCCCTGAGACCATGCCCACCATAGAACGAAGCCCTTGACCACACCCACAGAGTAGAAGGCTAGTCACATTCAGTTAGCAGGGGCAAGCAGCAGGTGTAGCACGGGCATAGCCCACCAGGGAGGGTCTTTTCTAGGGTCTACGTGACCAGTAAGGATGAAGCAAGCATTCTTCCTAGATTTGTATGTCCATCTAAATTCCTATATGTCCTATGGCATTCTGACCCCAGGGCTCCGCTCATTTTGTGGAAGGGTGGTTTTGGTCACTAACCTTCAAGCTCGATCAAGAGAAATATTAGAGAACTAAATAAAGAAACAAAAGAGGCAAGAAGCGGGATCAGTGTTCTTGGAGAGGAGGTGAGAAGCCCTGAAGAGACTCTCACCAAGCCCACGAGACTCTCCAAGGCATGGTGTGGGATCCACCAGTGTCTCAGTCTGTCCGGGCTGCCATCACAGGATGCTGTAGACTGGGGTGCTTAAACAACAGACATCCATTTTCTCACGGTTCTGGAAACTGCAAGTCCAAGATCCAGGTGTCAGCGGGGTTGTCCTCACCTGAATTGCAGACGACCACTTCCCTCTGTGTTCTCACGTGGCCTTTTCTGTTCAGTGCATCCCTGGTATCCCTTCCTCTTCTCATAAGACACCAGTCTTATTGGAATAGAGCTCCACTATTTTTTTTATTTTTTGAGTTGGAGTCTCACTCCGTCGCCCAGACTGGAGTGCAGAGGCCACTCCCGGCCACCACAGCCTCGACCTGCTGGGCTCTGGCCATCCTTCCACCTCAGCCTTCCAAGCAGCTGGAACTACAGGCGTGCGCTACCACGCCCGGCTAATTTTTGATTTATTGTAGAGATGAGGTCTCGCCAAGTTGCCTGGGCGGGTCTCGAACCCACGGGCTCAGGCAATCCGCTCACCTTGGCCTCCCAAAGGCGCGGGATGACAGCCTGAGCCACCGAGCCCGGCTAGAGCTCCACTATTATGACCGCGTTGGGCCTAATTACTCCTGAAGTGCCCTATCTGCGGATCCAGTCAAATGAGCAGCTGCACCTTCAACCTGTGAATTTGGTTGCCTTGGGCACCACCCAGTTTGTAACAACTGGTGAGGTGAAAAGCACCTGAGCTGTACAGCCAGACTGTTCTCACTCTCCTCTCCCTTGGACAGGCACTTTCGCTGCACAGCAGCGACAGTATCACCATCCTTAATTGTCAGAAACCGGTCTCGGGAGAAAATCTGCAGAAAGTGCCTGGAACAGGCCCTGACCCATAGCGAGGGCCTAACACGTGTGAATCCCTTTCCTTTCCTCCCATCACAAGTTTTCAGTCTTGTCCTCACTCACTCAGCCCCTCAACCCGCAGTAAATTGTGGTCTTTCTTGTATTCATTTATTATTGACACACAAAAGTTGTACATATTTTGGGGTTCAACATGATGTCTTGATAGATGCATACCGCCTGTATTTCCCAAAGTAATTTACAGATTAAACATAATCCCTATTAAAATGCCAATGGCATTCTTCACAGAAATAGAAAAAAAAGTCATAAGATATATAGGGAAGCTGTGAAAAGACCTTGAATAGATGAAGCAATGTTGACCAAAAAGAACAAAGTTGGAGGCATCCCACTACTTGACTTCAAAGCATACTACACAGCTGTGGTAACCAAAACAGCATGGCACTGGCATGAAAACAGAGACATAGACCAATGGAAAAGAATAGAGAGTACAGAAATAAATCTATGAATTTATAATCAACTGATTTTTGACGAAGGTGCTAAGTACACACAATGGAGAGTTTTTCCAAAAACAGTGATGGAAAAACTGGATACCCACATGCAGAAGAGTAAAATTAATTTTTTTCTCTCGCCATATAAGACTCAAAACTATGAAACGACTTAAAGAAAATATAGAGGAGAAACTCCATTACATTGGTCCAGGCATAGCCTTTTTTTAAAGAGTGGCTTAATAGTTACAGAAAAAAATGAGTGCAAAATAGATTTTTCATACATCCCTTCTGTATCACACATGCAATTTCCCCTATTACTGACATCTTGCATTAGTGTGAACCATTTGCTACAACTGATGAATTAATATTGACATATTATTGGGAATTCAAGTCATAGTTGTATTAGTTCTCCTGAGAAAGAGAACCAACAGGTAACATATAGATATCTGCTCATATGTGGGATTTATTATGGGAATTGGTTCATGGAATCATGAAGGCTAATAAGCCCCACGCGCTACCACTACCTGGAGACCCGTAAAAGCCAGAGATACAAATCAGTCAAGTCTTGTGAACCTGGTGGCTGCTGATATAAATCCTGAGATCAAAGTCTTGAGAACTCAAATCTCGGATGTTTGAGGGCAGGAAAAGAAGACAGTCCCAACTGAAGAAGAAAGGGGGGAAGAAGGGATAGAGGGAGGGAGAAAGCATGAGAAAAAAGAGAGTGAGAGTGAGAGAGAGGGGGGGAGAGAGAGAGAGAGAGAGAGAGAGAGAGAGAGAGAATTGTCTCCTTCTTCACCTTTTCGTTTCACTCAGGCCCACAACAGATGGGATGACCCCACCCATGTTGGTGAGGACAGATCTTCATCGAGTCTACTGATTCAAATGTGAATAATGACTTCTGGAAACACCCTCACACACAAACTCAAAAGTAATGTTTTGCCGGCTATGTGGGCATCCCCTAAGCCCTATCAAGTTGACACCTAAAGTTAACTGTCACAGTAGTTTCCATTAGGGCTCACTCCTTGTGCTGTACACTCTATGGATTTCGACAAATGCCTGTTTTATCTGCCAATACGGTATCATGCAAAATATTTTTGCTGTCTCAAGAATCTTCTGTTTTACAGCTATTCATCCTTTTGCTCAGTCCCACTTTCCTGCCGCCCCTGCCAAGTCCTGGCAACCACTGATATGTTTGTTGTCTCCACAGTTTTGCCCTTTCCAGAAGGTCATATTGTTGGAATTATGTAGTATATACCTTTTCAGATTGGCCTCTTTCACTTAGCAGTATGCACTTACGTTTCCACCATGCCTTTTCATGACTTGACAGCTGATTTCTTTGTATCACTGAATAATACATTCATGATATGAATGTGACACAATTCATCTGTTGTCTACTAAAAGACATCTTGGTTATTTCTTGGTTTTGGTAATGATGACCAAAGCTCCCATACACATCTGTGTGCACATTTTGGCATTCATTTGGGAAAATAAAAAGGAGCACAATTGTGAATTGTATGATGAGAATATGCTTATTTTTTTTAAGGAAGCACAAGCTGTCTTCTAAACTGCCTGTACCACTTTATATTTTCACCAGAAATCAGTAAGAGTTCCTGTTGCCCCCACATCCTGACCAGCATCTGGTGTTGTCCGTATTTTAGATTTTAGTCATTCTAATGGATGTATCGCGGCATGCCACTGTTATTTTAATTTGCACTGCCCTAATAACATATGCATTTGAGCATCTTTTCATGTGCTTACTTGCCATTTGTATATCTTCTCTGTTGATGGTTCAGATCCTCTGCCCATTTAAAAATTGTATTGTTTGCTTTCATATCTGTGTGCAGATTTCTGCACTCATTTGGGTAAATAATTCTTTCTACATTTTGGATACAGGTCCTTTACCAGTCATGTGTTTCCCAAAAATATACTCTGTGGTTTGTCTTTTCATTCCCTGAATGTCTTTTGCAGAGCAGAGGTTTTTCATTTTAATAAAAGATAGCGTCTTAGTTTTTTCCTTTCATGGATTTTTCTTATGTGTGTGTGTGTTTATGGATTGTAGTGTAGCTCAAAAGTCACCGCCAAACTCAAGGTCACTGGATTTTCTTGTAGGAGTTATATAATTGTGTGTTTTACATCTAGGGTTATGATCCATTTGGAACTAGTTCTCGTGAAGGGTGCAATGTCTGAGTTAGATTCACTTTTTTTTGCCTTTGGGTGTCCAGTTGCTCCAGCACTATTTTTTTAAAAGACAATCTTTTCTCCATTGTATTATTGTTTGCTCTTTTGTCAAATATCAGGTGACTGTATTGTTGTGTGGGGCTATTTCTGGGTTCTTTATTCTGTTTCATTGGTCTATTTGTTCTTTTGCCAATACCAAGCTGTCTTGCCTACCATGGCTTCATAGCAAGTCTTGAAGTTGGGTAGTATCAGTCCTCATTAGAAGTTTTTGGTAGGTTTTACTTTGTGTGTGCTTCGTATTTCATTCTCTTACAAATCTAAGTTCATCACAAGATGCTCACTGCAGTTTCTTTCTTAGCTTATTTTCTCTCTTTTATTCCATAAATACATTTTTGCAGGTATATTATCAAATTTTAATTTTGGGAGCTCCCATTTTTCCTGAGCTGTTACTTTATCTTGAGTTAGGCAAGCTAAGACATTGTCAGAGTGGACGCGTTAGCATGTAGCTATAGAGAATAATTTTGGACTGCCTTGAGTAATGTCCCGTCTTCGCAAAGGGCCAGCTTGAATGTCACAGTCTAGCATAGCCAATTGTAAATATGCCACAGTATGTACTCTCCATTATTTGGTAGCTGTGTTTTAGAATAAAATATCAATATTGTTTAAATGATATTCATGTTCACAAATATTATTATATACCTCATGTGAGTATAGACAAAAATCAACGATGCTTCAAAGTCCAAAGGAATGAGATATGATTTCTGAAGCAATGACAAAATGGAATCAATAAAGATGTCAAAGATGGCGTCACTTTGCTGATATATTCCGTATTAGGAAAAATAAGTCTCGTGCATTGGAGACATGGATGCAGATGCTAGAAAAGCTAACTGAAAACTGCATTTTAATGTTTCTTAAAGTCTCAAGTACACACAACCAGAGGTGGGAAAAAAATACTTGTAGTTGAACTATGATTTAGCAAACGATCTCTTGGTCTCTGGTGTTAATAATTGTTTTGAATATCGCTGTTCTCTCTGAAGTTGCCTTTTGAATCAGTATCTGTACAGCTTCATCATTGTAGCAATGTGCTTACTGTTTTTTTCAAGCTGGAAAATTAAAAGCCCTCTCTCTTTTTTTTTACTTTTAAGAGTCAGCTTCTTGTTTGATTTATATTTTAAGGAGACAGGCAGGGAGAAGAGAAAACAAAAACCTGCTTCTCTGAGACTTTTCTTCCCGGCTGTGAATTTCACAGAGGAAAGAACATTACTGTGTTGTTCCTTTTCACTTCCAGGAGGTTTTAAGGGCAGGATTTTAGCAATGTCCCATTTTTTCTTTTTTCTTTTTCTTTCCTTTTTGTTTTTTAAACATGAAAGTATCCGATTAAGGGGGTTAATTATTCCATTCTGTCGTGTAAACATTCAAGCCAATGCCTGCACAAATGTCACAGTGCTTCCTAACAGAGAATCCTCTGCATTTGTGGGTCAGAGTGACCAGGTGTGCTGCAGCGGTTGTGCAGTGAACAAGGGCGCCGCTTCTGAGGGATGCCGTTTATGCCTCTGACAACATGGATTTCTATTTTTATAACTGCAGCATTTCAGCTGGTAGAGATAGTGTCTTGTCCTAACAGAATTAATATATTGTTGAACTCTGGACAGCATTGGAGTTTGGGGTGCCCACACCTTGCCCAGTTGAAAATCCAGGTATAACTTTTGACTTTCCCAAAATTTAACTACTAATATCCCCTTGTTGACTGGAAGACTCATTAATAACATAGTCAATTAATACATATCTTATATATTATATGTGTTATATACTATATCCTTTAAGTAAAGTAATATATATTATATGCTGTATTCTTTTTTTTCATAATCAATATTTTTTATTATGATTTTGTGGGGTACAGTTAAGGGTTAGGTGTACAATTACGTTTCATTCAGGCACCCTGTTGATAAGAGGTGTTTCCCCATTCCCAGACAGATATTTGCTACCGTTAATCCCATCACCCCCCCCATAGTTTCCCAGTACCATCAGTCATTTTCTTATAGTATTACATTGGATGTTCAAGGTCCATTATATGAGTGAGAACATGTGATACTCGGATATTTTTTTTCTGTGAGAGGTCACTCAGTATTATAGACTCTAGTTCCATCCAGGTTGCTGCGAAATTCATGATTTTGTTCTTTTTTATGGCTGTGCAGTGTATATGTACCATATTTTTAAAATCCAGTCCTCTTTTGATGGGCAGCATGGTTGTTTCCAGGTTCTTGCTATTGTGAATAATGCTGTGATAAACATACGTGTGCAGGTGTCTTTTTTATAGAGTGATTTGAGTTCTTCAGGGTATATTCCCAGTAGGGGGATTGTGGGGTCATATGGGAGGTTGATATTTAGAGCTTTTAGGAATTGCTACACTGCTTTCCACAGAGATTGCACTAGTTTACACTCCCACCAACAGTGTAGAAGTGTTCGCTTTTCGCCACACCCTCTCCAGCAGCTGTTATTTTTTGAGTTGTTGATAATTGCCATTCTGACTGGAGTTAGGTGGTATCTCAGTGTGGTTTTGGTTTGCATCTCCCTGATGATTAGTGAAGTTGAACATTTCTTCATGTGTTTGTTGGCTGCTCGGATGTCCTCTTTTGTGAAGTGTCTGTTCATATCTTTTGCCCATTTTATAATAGAGTTGTTTGTTTTTTTCTTTTCAGCATGTTTGAGTTCCTTATAGATACAGGGTGTTATAATTCCATTCACAATAGCCACAAAAAAATGAAATACCTTGGCATCTTCCTAACCAGAGATGTGAAAGACCTTTACAATGAAAACTACAAAACGTTGCTCAAAGAAATCAAAGATGACACAAACAAGTTGAAAAGTATCCCATGCTCATGGATTGGAAGAATCAACATTATGAAGATGTCCATCTTACCTAAGGCAATCTACAAATTCAATGCAATACCCATCAAATTACCAGCAACATTCTTCTCAGACCTAGAAAAGATAACACAGGAATTCATATGGAAACACAAACGTCCAAGAATAGCCAGAACAATCCTCAGCAAAAAAAACAAAGCAGGTGGTATCACAATACCGGACTTCAAACTTTACTATAAAGCTACAATCATCAAAACAGCTTGGTATTGGTATAGGAACAGGCATAGAGATCAATGGAATAGAATTGAGATTCCAGAAGCAAAACCTCAATTTCTCAACCAACTCATCTTCGACAAGGCCTCCACCACCTACCACTGGGGAGAGGAGAACCTATTCAGTAAATGGTGCTGGGAATACTGGCTGACCACATGCAGAAGATTGAAACAGGACCCCTATCTATCCCCATGCACAAAGGTTAACTCCAAATGGATCGGAGACCTGAATGTAAAACCTCAAACCATAAGAACCTTAGAAAAGGAAGGAAATACCCTCATGGAAATTGGAACTGGCATCCAATTCCTGAACAAAACCCGAAACCCACGGGTCATAAGAGAGAAGATAGACAAATGGGACCTTATTAAACTGACAAGCTTCTGCAAAGCCAAAGAAACCATCAAGAGAGCAGGGAGACAGCCTACAGACTGGGAAAAAGTATTTGCCAACACCAAGTCTGACAAAGGTTTTTTTTTTTTTTTGAGTTAGAATCTCACTCTGTCGCCCAGGCTGGATTGCAGTGGCACGCTCCCTGCCACTGCAGCCTCGACCTGCTGGTCTCAGGTGATCCTTCTGCTTCAGTCTTCCAAGTAGCTGGAACTACAGGCACATGCCACCATACCTAGCTAATTTTTTATTTATTATAGAGATGAGGTCTTGTTAAGTTGCCCAGACTGGTCTCCAACCCCTGGTCTCAGGTGATCCTCCCTCTTTGGTCTCCCAAAGTGCTAGGGTTACAGGCTTGAACAACTGCGCCCAGCCAATACTGTATTCTTTAAGAACTAGAGAAAAAAAATAGTATTAAGAAAATCACAGGGAAGAGAATATGTATTTATTATTCATTAAGTGGATCATCACAAAGATCTTTGTTCTGGTCATCTTCACACTGAGTAGGATGAGGAAGAGGAAAAGGAAGAGGTGGAGGGGTTGGTCTTGGTGTCTCGGGGTGGCTAAAAAATCTGTCTAGTTCAAACCTGTGTTGCTCAAAGGTCAACTGTGCTGTGAAAATTTTGCAATAGATTGATAGCAGGATTGTCTTGAGGAAGGGCCACCTTTTTTCTAATTTGCAATAGCTATGGGGATGATTCTGCTTAGATTTGGGGAAGAAAATTCTTATGTTCAGCTTTCAATCTGTTAAAATCAAGGTGAGTGGATTGCCTGAGCCCGCAAGTTCGAGACCCGCCTGGGCGACTTGGTGAGACCTCATCTCTACAATAAATAAAAAAATTAGTCCCGTGTGGTAGCACGCACCTGTAGTTCCAGCTACTTGGAAGGCTGAGGTGGAAGGATCGCCGGAGCCCAGCAGGTCGAGGCTGCAGTGGCCAGGAGCATGCCACTGCACTCCAGTCTGGGTGACAGAGTGAGACTCCAACTCAAAATAAATAAATAAATAAATAAATAAAGTCGAGCAGCAGGGAAGCCTGGGGGCAAGTGAATGCACCCAACTCAAAAGAGAAATTTAGGCTAGAGATATCCATATAGGAAGGGCACCTACACAATGGTGACAGCGTGGTGATGGACAATATCACCAAGGGATAGAATGTGGATGGTAAGAGAAGTTTTAGCATTGAAGCAAATCCAAACTTTACTATGGAGTAGAGAGGAATCAGCAAACAGACGAAGGTCAGCAGGGAATAAGCAAGAAAGATGCAGTCACGTGACTTCAAGAACTGGGGAAGAAAAAGACTTGGGAGGGAAGGAGGGGTCTTCAGTGTGAAAGTTGATTAGAGAACAGGTTGGATGAGAAAGCAAAGCATCTCCTGGATTCAAGAGAGGGGAAACGCAAATATGACATTGATAAGTAAATGGGATCTCTGAGGAATTTAGCTCTATAGAGAGTGTAGAGGACAGTGATAGGATCATGACTGAAGGGGATGAGAAGGAGGAGAGTTTTTTTTTTTTACAAGGATGAGAAGGATTTCAGGAAGTGTTGGGAGACACTTCATGGTTCTCTCGGGTTTCTGTGTCTTGCAAGCAAAGGCATTGGCTGCTTTTGTTCAAAACTAACTTTTCAAGCATGATTGTATGGTAAATAACATTGAAAGATAGATGTGTTTTTCTCTGAGTAAAGGGCAGATTTATTGCCCAGTAAACTAGACAATGTGTAGTTTACTGGGGCGAAGCTCAGGCAGGTTTTGTGTCCATTGCAAAAGATCTGGGTTCTCTCTGCACAGTGTTTGTATCATACTCCCCGTAATGAGTCAGGTATTACTTAACCTTCTTCATGCTGTTCTGTGGGGGACTGGGGCTCTAGCGTAAATAGGCTGGTGCTTGTGCTGCTTGCTGTGCTGTGAGTAATAAAATTCTTTGAATCTGACCCGTCCTCCATAAAATTTTGGCAAGCTACTGGTTTGCTTGCAAACAGAGTAAAATTCCAAGCGTTCTCAGTTCTTCAGAGTTCTTCATTGATGGCAACAAATCTGTAGACAAGGAGAGAAGAGATCATCACATTCTCTGAAATTAGTGAGGGCATGAGATCTAGTGTAGGGTTGGAGTTTTCAAAAACAATCTCCAAACACTAGACGGTATCCCATGAGTCAACCACCTAGATTCCAGTTCTTTGACATACCTGCCTGTCTTTATAACATTCTGCTTTTACTGGATATGATGCAGACAATTTCAGTAAGTTTCAAAGCCAGAGCAAAAGAAAATAAAAATTTTGTAAGTTGTACTCTATTCATGGCTTATATTTGTGGTACACTATTTGTAACTCTGATTATGGTAGAGTTTTCCCTTGACTGATATTTCATATAAATTATTTTACCTCAATGTCTAGTGTGAATGTGAGTGTCTGAGTGTATGCAAGTGTATGCATCTGTGTATGTCTGTGTGTGGGTATGTGAGTGTGTGTGTGTGTTTAGTGTGTATGTGTGTGCCTTGTGTGTGCTGCTTTCCTTTTTCCATCAGTTGGATTTTAGTGAATGAGACTTTCTTTCACACGTTGCACACTTAGCTCCTAAACTAATCCTTCACTGAGAGTTATATGAACACGACAAAACACAAAGCCAATCTTAGGGCACAGTGACAATTTCCGCTCTTAACTCTGTGGGATTGTGAGGACCTGTATGTATTCTTTTTTCTTATAAAACTCCCAAATTAGAATAACCTTTTAATCCTGATCTTGCACATTTATTTTGTTCTTATAAAATTTATGATTTCATTTGAACTGAAATATGTCTTTTTTTTTTGAGTTGGAGTCTCACTCTATCGTCCAGGCTGGAGTGCAGTTGTGCCATCATGTCTACTGCAGGCTCAGCCTGCTGGGCTCAGCTGATCCTTCCACCCCAGCCTTCCAAGTAGCTGGGACTACAGGCAAAAGCCACCACACCTGGCTAATCTTTTGATTTATTGTAGAGACAAGGTCTCACCAAGTTGCCCAGGCGGGTCTCGAACCCATGGGCTCAGGCAATCCTCTCACCTCAGCCTCCCAAAGTGCTGGGATTATAGGTGTGAGCCACTGTGCCAGACCTGATACTGTCATTTTGAGAAATAAACTTCAATTAATAATTTTGGTTCTTGTATTTTCACTTTCAATTTGAAATTTAAATGAATTTAAATTTGAATATTTAAGAATATTTTGACTTAAAAATATATTTTAAAGATAAATGTGCTTTGAGATATTTGTTGATATACATAGATAAAATAATTACATGAATGCCTTTAAATGAAAGCCATTATTTCTCTCCTAGTCCCTCGGCTGATGTTTCTGTCCTACTCTTTTAAAGGTTTTTTCTGCAGCAACATGGCTTGTTCTAACAGTGTGTTATAGGAAAGATGTGTGCACATCTAGTACAATACACCGGGCAGCTTTTGTCTTTTTCCATTGTAATCTCAGTGGCACATTCGGCTTAAATTAATCTTGTGAATTTCTGACTTTTTTTTTAGTTGGACTGTCACTCCATCTTCCAGGCTAGAGTGCAGTGGCATTCTCATGGCCACCCTAGTGTTGACCTGCTGGGCTCTGGGCATCCTTCTGCCTCAGCCTTCCAAGTAGCACTATTGCACCTGGCTAATTTTTTACTTATTGTAGAGACGAGATCTCGTCAAGTTGTCCCGGCTGGTCTCAGGTTCAGGCAATCCACTCTCCTTGGCCTCCCAAAGTGCTGGGGTGACAGACTGAGCCACCGAGCCTGGCAGCATATTCGATTTTAAATTAATCTTGTGAAATTCTGACTGTTAAAGGCACTTTTAAAATGAATGATCCAGAGTCACTGATATGTATTTTTCTTTTACGAGAAACATTTTAGTACTCACAAGTTGAGTTCATACCTGTCCCTTAAATGGATGTGGTAAATACAAGCCTAGTGTGACTATGTTGAGATCAACATATGTGAAATCTTATGTGGAGAAGGATGCTGATAACTGGAATCACACTGCTTGAATATATCCTCTGTGTCTCTATTTGGGAACCGAAAACGCCAAGCCATTTAGGAAGCCACTTCGAATATTAGGTCATAAGACAGAAGGTCTTAACTTTTTTGTACTGGATTTTTTTTTTTTTGACAGCCTGGTGAAGACGACAAACTCGCCCTCAAAATATTTTTAAGAGCACAGAACGAGACATGTAGAATTCCACATCCCAGCAGGCACTGTTGGTGTTCTGTCCAGATTCACTTGGAGTCCTTGTGCCATTTTTGGGTGCACGTCTCCCAGATGTTATGTGTGCTGTGACCTGACCCAGACCTGTGGGAGTTTTCAGAGGACAGCCTTGGGTCAGTGGGAACTCCTTGCCCACAGACAGAAAGCTGGCAGTGCCTGGAAGTTTACAGCTTGCGAACTCCCTAAGCTCATGGCTGGCAGCTCCCAGAATCTGAAACCCTAGTTTGATTTCCTCTAGCAAGGACACACCCTGAGTTCTAATGTTCACTCCAGAGCTCTCCGCAGAATCAGGCTGAGGCCAAGACCTCACCTGAAGTTTCACCCCTGTTCGTCTTCTTTCCTTCCCTCTCTGACTTCCCCATTCCAGGCCAATTTCTCCTGGAACCCCTTCCTTCATAGACCACTTCATGAATCCTCATCACAGGAGCTTTTGTTTGAAAAATCTCACCTAAGATACAAAGAAAACTGGAAATCCAGTAGTCAAAATAATTTTTGAAATTATGACATCATATGTGTTTCTTCATCAACACAGCAAATACCAAGATTCAATGTCAAGTCTAGTAACTTCCATAAACTATATTATAAGATACCTGCAACAACTGTACAAGGGTATTGGCATACTCAAATGATTGGCCACATAACAAAAGAAAAATACCAAATTTCAGTTAGCATTGCTGAAAATAGATGTAATTTTTTCCACACCTGTGTTAGACGGAATAACGATGTCCACTAAAGATGTCTACTCCTAATATCTGAAGTCTATTAATATGTTACCTAGCCAGGCTCGGTGGCTCAGCCTGTAATCCCACGCCTTTGGGAGGCTGAGGTGAGTGGATTGCCTGAGCCCGCAGGTTCGAGACCCGCCAGGGCAGGCGAGACCTGCCCTGAGAGACCTCATCTCTACAATAAATCAAAAAATCAGCCGGGCGTGGTAGCGCGCGCCTGTAATTCCGGCTACCCGGAAGGCTGAGGCGGAAGGATCACCGGAGCCCAGCAGGTCGAGGCTGCGGTGGCTGCGAGTGGCCACTGCACTCCAGTCTGGGCGAAAGAGTGAGACTCCAACTCAAAAAAAAAAATGTTACCTTACATGTGTAGGGCCACACACAGTGCCAACATGAGCACACCCTGGATATGGTGCCAAGCAGAAAGTGGGAGCCTGGGCAGCGGTCTTGTGGGTCCCAACCCAGGGTGTCCCCTTTACCTCAGGCCCCATGCCTAGACATGCCAGTTACCCTGAGGCCACAGCCCATTGTTCCAGGACAAGTGTTCTCTGAGCCTGCTTCCCAGATCCTGCACTGTTCCCGATGAATGTTCTCGGACATCCTGGAGGTAGTCACCTCCTATGAAGTTTCTTAATAAAGCCCACGTCTTTTTCATTGTCTCTGGGTCATTTCTTTGGCCTCTTGGACACAGTACCTTCCCTTTTGGGGTCTCTGGGGGCCCCACGCTACGCACGGCACAAGGAAGTTGGTGGATATGGTTGAGTTAAAGATTTTAAGGTGGAGGATCATTCTGGACCCGAGGCAGCCGTGATGGTCCTTATAAGAGGGACACAAGAGCATCACAGGCAGAGGAAGAGACGTGGTAATGGAAGCAGAGGCTGGAGTGCTGTAGCCACGAGGTTGGGAATGCCAGCAGTCTCCAGAAGCTAGAAAAAGGCAAAGAAGCCAGGCTCGGTGGCTCAGCCTGGAATCCCGCGCTTTGGGGGGCTGAGGTGAGTGGATGGCCTGAGCCCGCGTGTTTGAGACCTGCCTGGGCAACTTGGCGAGACCTCCTCTCTACAATAAATCAAAAAAATTAGCCGGGCATGGTAGTGCACGCCTGTTGTTCCAGCTACTTGGAAGACTGAGGTGGAAGGATTGCCGGAGCCCAGCAGGTCGAGGCTGCGGTGGCCGGGAGTGGCCACTGCACTCCAGTCTGGGCGACTGAGTGAGACTCCAACTCAAAAAAAAGGCAAAGAAATGGCTTCTTCTGCAGAGCCTCCCAAGGATACTGCCTGCTGGCACCTTGATTTCAGACTTCTGGTTGCCACAATTGTGAGATCACAAATCTGCAATGTTTTAAGCCGCAAAGCTTGTGGCAATTTGTAACAATAGCAGTAGAAAACTAAAACACTTTCCAAGTTCATAGATCCCTGAATTCTATCCATTGCCCTTGTGAGATCACAGACCCCAGGCGAAGACCCCCTTCAGAGAAGTTAACTCCTTAGGAAGGATCTCAGTGCCTTTGTCTGCAGAACAATGATGGTTTCTCTTAATGACGTATACAGTCTTTCTTGTTCTTTGAGTCACATGATTTCACTGTCATTCAGGGCCTTGGTCAATCCAGTCTGGGAAAGCTTGGCGCCTAGTACTAGAAGTAGGAATACCGAGACAAATACCCCACACTCAGTCCCCTTCCACCTCTAACTAGAGAACGTTACCAGTCAGGAGGTAAGACAGGCCAGAAAGCCTCGCAGCTAAGCCTTGGAACGCAATAGCTGAATGACTGTAGGGTGCGGGTGGTGGCCAGGGAGAGCCGCTGGGTGCCAGGGTTTGGGCCATGGCCTGGCCGAGCGATGCTGGAATGACCACTTGGGCAGTAAAGGACTTCTTACCCATGAAAAACTCAGTCAGTCCCCTGGTAACACGGATTCTGTTCAAGGACCTCATTCGGTAGTTGGAGAGAAACATCAAACACATAAAAACACACAAATAGGCAAAGCAAAGGCTTTTGCACTGAAGCCAAAATGGGGTTGGTGAGGAGAGGCTTCAGGATTGTAGAGGGGAAAGAATCAAGAAAGGGTAGTCCAGAAGCTTCACGGAGGAGGTGAAGTGGATGGTTATTATTTGAGCAGCCAGAAAGGAGGAAAAAAGGAAAGGTGTTGTAGATTTTAAAACAGTGATCCAAAACGTGGAACGCGAGAAGGTCTGTGTGCCGGTCTCAGCTAATCACACTGAATGAAAATGATTCACGCAGGGCTGTTTCCAGTGCTGAGTGCTGGAGCTATGGTGTGGTTTCCACCCTCAAAGAGCGCACGGTGGCAGAGGCAGAGGAGAACAAACAGGAGAGAAACGTGCACAGCTACAGTTAGTGAGGAAGATTTGTACCCAGCGCCTGAAGAAGTCTTGAGGATGAGGGCTTCTTCTGGGAGTGCAAGATGGCACGGATGGGACGGACATTGGGGCGGGAGGGCCGCTTAGGGGGGCCAGCGCGGGGCCAATGGAGCAGGGTCTAGTGAGCACGGACAAGCAGCTCAGCTCAGCGTGCAAGTCTGACTGGTCCCAGGCCCCTCCCGAAAGAGCAGACAGCTAGAGGAAAGGCGAGCCAGAGGAACACGCAGCATTCCAGGACTTGCGAGCCATATTTTATGAATCCTTTAGCGCTTTCCTTAAATAGGTCAGCTCCCTCATAGCGCGGTTTGTGGGGGTTTATTGATTTTGTGGCGTGGGTTTTTGCTGGATTCCTAAAAATCCATTTCCAATTTATGAGAGCTCGACATAAAACAGCTGTTATTCAGCCTTTCTTTATTGAACCAAGAAGGATCTGAAAGACTTCGGGAAACAGGAGAAGAGGAGGAAATGGCATAAATTCCTCAAGCCAGCCGGGCTGGTGGCTCAGCCTGTAATCCCAGCACTTTGGGAGGCTGAGGCAAGAGGATTGCCTGAACCTGGGGGTTCGAGACCAGCCTGGGCAACTTGGGGAGACCTCGTCTCTACAATAAATCACAAAAACTAGCCGGATGTGGTGGTGTGCATCTGTAGTTCCAGCTACTTGGAAGGTTGAGGTGGAAGGATCGCCGAAGCCCAGCAGATTGAGGCTGCGGTGGCCCTGAGCGTGCCACTGTACTCCAGCCTAGGCAACAAGAGTGAGATTCCAACTAAAAAAAAAAAATTCTCAAGCCTCAGCCCCTATAAACAAAGGCTTTTTATGTCTCCACTTGTCAGATGTTTGGTGGGTGGATTGGGACGTGAGGTTCTGCCTGTCACCATTTCATTGTCCCTGAGTGTGTTTGACTCAGATGTTGGAGATAGGTTGAGCGGATAACATATGTCTGGAAGAACATCACAAAGACCACGGCTAGCTCCATTTCATTCCTTCTCTGAAGGCACCAGTTCATTTAAGAAGGATGGTCCTGTTCTGTCAGTGTGAGGCAGAGGAATCTTAACTAGTCCAAGATTTTCCAATAGACAGAATTTTTCCAAATGACATCTAGTTAGCAGTTTTGTTATAAGTGATCCTAAATGGCAAAAATGGCAAAATGATTGGGCACTGCTGGATCTGAAGCCCTTTTCTGGATGTGATGGTGGTCTGAAGGTTCCTCTCCAAATCCCTTGACATGGCAGGAATGTCAGAAAGGCAATCTCAGACACACAGTGTCTCCACCTCCCTTGGCCAAATAAGAATGCTCCTTGAGTCTGCAACGGCATCTTAGCCACATAGATTGAGCCATGTGGCACTTGCTGTATGGGAATATCTTTCCCTGTTGCAAGCTTACAGCAAACCCCTTCATTCTGCACAGATCTGTACATCACATGGAACCTGGTCAACTTCACAGCCATCTCTGTCTCCAGGAAGCAGGAAGTAGGGTCCTGCTACTGAGTCACGAGTAGGGTACCACCTCTCATAACCACCTCTCTGTGTGGGTTTCCTGGAAAGACCCACTAGCTGTGAAGATTCCATACCCACTATGGAAGTTGATCTTATTCTGTCTCTTCTTTATATAAATGAAAGCATCACTCTGGATGGTGCTGGGTGACTCAGTGCCAAGATGCAATGAACAGACATGTTTGGAGTCCTCCCCTGGGATTGATAACTGGCTGGTGCATGGTGTTCTTTTTAACAGAGAGTGAGCCTTGAGCACCAAGGCCTCACCTGGGGACTCCTGGACAAGAGCGTGCAGGTGGGATCTACTCTGTCTTTGCTGAACCCAGAGGTCTGGGGTGATGATTGCGGCCAGGAGAGGGCCTCTCCACAGAAGCAGGGAATAACGAGGGAACGCGGTGTCGACCACCACCCACCACCAAATGTGTGGCCGTGGAAGTGTATGGTCTTACTGGCCCAAGGGCACTGGTGGGAAGCAGCATTGGAGGGCTGAGATGGTGTCTGCTATGGACAGAATTGTGTCTCCCCAAAAGTTATATGTTGAAGCCCTAACTCCCCATGTGAGTGTATTGGAAGGAGGTGCTTATGGTTAAGTGAGGTCATAAGGGTGAAGCTTTCCTCCCATGGAACTGATGCCTTTAGAAGGAAAGAAAGAGATTGGGCATGGTGACTCATGCCTGCAATCCCAGCACTTTGGGAGGCCGAGGTGGAATGCCCTGAGCCCAGGAGCTCTAGACCAGCCTGGGCAACATGGCCAGAGGTTGTCTCTACAAGGAAGGAACACCAGAGCTCTCTCTTCACCTGGTGAGGACACAGTGAGAAGGTGGCCATCTGGGAGCCCGGAGGAGAGGCCTCACCAGAATCTAGCCATGTTGCTACCCTGAGCTCAGGCTCCCAGCTTCCAGAGCTGTGAAGAAATAAATGTCTGTTGTGTAAACCCCCATCTGTGGCATTTTGCTATGGCGGTCTTAGCTGACTAATATGTGCTGAGTCTCTTAGGTCTGTAGCACTTACGACCCAGAAGAACTGAGCACCTAGACACTCTGCTCAGCCCTGGACATGGAGCCACAGGTTGACTGTGGTATGGTTTGTCTACCGCTGATCCACAGGAATGGAAACCACCCTGCCTCCCCACCCTGGCTGGTTTTCCAAGAGGTGGTAACAGCAAAGACTATACGACTTAGCAATTGCCTCCTAGGAATAACATAAAGCTGAGCTAGAGTGGCTTAAGCAAGTTAAGGGTTTTATTTTTCTCTGTAATGTGAAGTCCAGAGTTGGGCATTACAAGGTCAGGATAGCAGGTCCATGATGTCATCAGAGATTAGGCACTTTCTGTTCTTCAGCTCAAATGTGCTTAGTGCATGACGTGCTTGTTACCTTGTGATTTCAAAGTAACAAGCCTCCAGCATCAAGTCCCCAATCCTGACTGGAAGAAGAGAGGGGCAGACAGCACATGACTGCTGACTCTGCCCACCTGGGGACTTCTGCTTATATGCCATTGGCCAGGACTGTGTCTCTCCTACCTGCAGGCAGGCTGGGAAAATTGGTGCAACAGAATGAATGTTCTCTTGGTAAGAAAGCAGTGGAGAAGGACCAGGAAGGCAAGGAAAACTCTCTGACACAAAGAATTCACAGAGCCAAAAGCCAGCAAAAGATAAACAAAGCCAGACCTCACCTATGCAGACCTGGCTCCCAGAGGGGGGAAAACAAAGCAGAAAACACGTCCAACAGGAACTGCTGTTGAAATTAAAGAGTCAGCAACAACTTTAACAATAACAACAAAAAAGTAATGGGAATAATTAAGGTGATTCAGTTAGGTCAAAACAGTGCTTTCTAGAAGCATGATTTTCTAATTTAAAAAATTTATTTGATAAAATGAAAGAGTACTCATTCTTGAGAACCAAATTAATTGCCTAAGTGACCAAGTAGAAGAAAGATATCAAAACATAGAGCAAAGACAAAAAGGCATATAAATTAAAAGCAAGAAGGTAAGTTCCTTGAAAAGCCTGGCTGGAACTTGCCATGTGAAGAGAGCCATGTTTCAGAGGAGAAAAAAGAAAGATTTGAACCTGAAGATGAAAAGGGCTGTCAAGTTCCAGGTAGAATACATCTCTTTGGGAAAACTTGAATTCAAGAAAAAAGAAAAAAAAAATCTTACAAAACTAAGATCTAGGATCAAAAAGTTACTTATGAGACATAAGCTGGCACCAGGCTTCCTACTTGCATGACTATAGCCCGAGGATATGGGTTAACACCTCTACACAGTGGTGACATCAAAATGGGCACTTGCAGATGGGAAAAGTGTGTGAGCGGACACCATGCATGCGGCATCTCTGGCACATACTCGAGAAAGTACACAACTAAGATCAACTCTCTGTTGTCTAATCATGGGAAACCAAAAATTATGCAGCTTGAAGTTTAAAACAGCAAAATAAATCCAGGTAAATCTTCAGACACTTCTGACAATCATTTAAAGGGAAATCAAGTGAAAAATTCCCTACTTCTTCTGAGATGTTTAACAGCGATTCCAACTTTGGATTAGCTAAATTTGTGGAGCCGCTACCTTTATATACTCAGACAAGAAGGCTAGGAAGCTCTGCGACACTCGAGGAACTACACTCCAAAGTCTGTTTATTAAAAGAGGCATATGGGCATACCTCATTAAGAGGGTCCCTGCATGATCAGTGTTTGTATACCTGACTCTGAATTGTACCCCACATCTTTATAATAAAAAGTGAAAAAAAGAGGCATGTGGAAGAACATGCATATATAGAATTTAAAGTAGATAGAAGATAAGAGGGGAGGGATGTGGACTCCTGTTCTAGGTGTATCTGTTAGTGTTCCTTAAAGACTTGCTGTGTGTGGAGCTAGGAGCTGGGGTCAGGAAGAGAAGGAAGGGCAGGAAAGGGTGGAGGTTTCATGGCTGCTGGTGAGCCCTGGCGGGAGGTTTTGGAGATCCCACTCGGGCATTATGTCTATGGGTGGAGTTGAGAAAAAGCCATTTTTTTTTAGAACTTTGGTTTTGAAAAATTAAAACATTAAATGAAAGAGAAATAGAGACAAAAGGAGATGAAAGAAAGGTAGGAGAGGGAGCAAAAAAAAAGTGTCCTAAGTGAAAGGACAGACCAAGAGTGGGAAGTCATTTTTCATCTTGTTCTTAAACCCTGACCCAATGATGGGAAAGTAGAAGGTATGCTTTTGGAGAAATGCACACTTCAGGTAAAATTAACTTTGCCGACTGTGTCTTTTCAGAAACAGACTTCCTGGTGCCAGGTATCAGAGGTATCTCATATCGTCAGTCAAGCTTGCCTAGAGTAAAGGGAATTTACAAGGCCTGAGACATCATACATTGGGCAAGGATTGTAGGAGTCACAAAACTTGTAATTACAAAAATTATGACCACTCGGGGGGCGAGGGGAACAGGTGGGGGTTCGATCTTCCAATAAATTGGGCCCTATCTACAGGGAAGCCAAGGATCCCCCGAAACTACCCACTGGGAAGGCCTAGGAGATGAGGGGAGGTGCACCCTCCAGTAGCTCTAAGGAATGACGTATGGGAAAGTGTAGGAGAATTAGAATCCTTGCCACACCCTCCTCTAGGGCAATGATCATGTGGGCGGACATGAGTGGGTCTCTGTGTCACAGGATCTCCAAGACATCCACAGATGGTCGATAAAGAAGTCACGGCAGTCACATGCAACATCTCCAAGGAAAAGGTTTTAAGCCAGGGCTTTGGGGGGCTACGAGGCCATACTCACCTAGAGTGTAGGCCCACTCCCTGTCTATGGGGGGTGAACTTTTCTTAAATAAACCTTTTCTTTTCTCACCTCTGTGTGTTGCAATTCTTTGTATTTACTCGGAACTCTGGGTTGCCAGCGTGCACCTCCAGCTTGCCAGCCCCAGTGGTGCAGCACCTCCCTGGACCCCTCTAGACATTCACCCTCATCCTGTCCGACCCTAACACTAAGGGCTGATTATGATCGGGACCGAGTGGCGTGTTTCATGCTCACAGCATTGACAGTGCTGGCCGGGTGTCTTCTGTTTCCGGGGTTCAGATGGATGCCTTGCGTTCAAGGTTTAGCTGATTATGAGAGAACCCTCTATCTGGAAGCCAAGAAGGTGGACTTAAGAACTCAGAATAGAATGGTGATTTTCCAGAGAATAACACAAACTAAAAAGGAACAAATCAATATTGGGCTTGAGGGTGAAAAGAAGGAGCAAGCTATCCAGAAATAACAGTAACTTCAAAGAGTAGGGGCCGCAGGTGTCCAGAAAAAATGTAGACGAGTGAGTTTGAAGAGACTTTTGAGCCGAACAGTCAGAGTAGCAGGTGCCTCGGCATCTGTCACTTCACCTGTGCACTGAGACACAGCAGATTTCCTGGCAAGAGAGCAGGTGTCGGCCATTGCTTTGCAGAGCTATGGTGTGGACATGTGCTCTTTGAGTTACGGCCAGGCTGTGTTTTCCCAGGCTTTGGCCCCCTCCCCTCCCTTGGGGAGGGGAGGTGAATGTTCTCTTTTCTCTCTCTCTCTGATTTACTTTTGAACGAAGTATATTTTCTAATCTTAAAAAGAGAGAGAGAGCAGGTGTTTGATTAGAACTATCACAACCTTCTAACACACTGACTTACCCGTGTCTTCTTTGGACAAGAGATTTCGGCATGCTGGCAAGAGTTTTCTCAGCCCCGCTTTCCAAGCACTATCAAGTTACCAGTCTCCTAGTAATAAAGATAAACTCATCCTAGTTCTTAGTGAGCATCTCAGTTGCCTCTGGATATGGAACTTTGTCTTCAAGTCAAACTTGACCTTTCTGTAAGACTAGACTCCAGCTCTGACCATCTTTTCCAGTCACCAGCTTGCTGGGGTGCCTGTGTTCCCCAGTGCAATCATAGCCACCTGAATCCCTTCCCTACCTTATTTACTTATTCATTATTTCAACGAATATTTATTGATCGCCTCCTAAGTGTTGGACACTCACCGCACCAAATGCCGGGGATTCTGAGCTGGATGAGGCAATTTCTCTGTACCAAAGAACTCATTTTATGGTGAAGGAGAGACTGTCACCTAAGGAGATATTGACAATGCAACGTGGGAAGTTTAGTGAGAGAGACTGGCACATGAGGGGATATGGAAAGTCCGGTGAGAGAGACGGACAGATAGCAAAACGTGGGGATGGAATAATGGTGCCGAGGAGAGTAGGTGTCTGGAGAACACGCTGGCCAGGTTCTTAAAAAGCTGGCTGAGGGGTTTCTAAATAACAAGGAGGAAGGGAGGACAGTCTCGTAAAGGGGTCAACAGGCAAGGAGGTGAGTCATCACAATGGATGCCGGGAGGTACTGGCTGAAAGTACAACCTCCAGAAACCGCATGGTGGCTAAGGAGGCAGGAAACCCGTGTGTTAACTCATAGACTCCGATGATGAATGCAGTGGATACGTGACACCACTTCCCTTCCCGGTCTGGGACAAAAAAACATGAAGCGATCACAGTATTCTTTCCTGCTGAGTCCAATCTTAGGCTCCGAATCCTTTGAAGCATACAGCTCCAGGAAGCCACTGCTAATTGGCCAGAACTGGCGTATGTAATGAAACTGATTCATGGTTACTGTAAGCAAAAGGAGCTATTGAAGATGAAACATGACTACAGCACATATTTCTCTTTCCTACAGTGACTCCAAACTCATTAAATCTCAATTCCCCATCAGATGCCGGGTGTGCTGAATGTGGGTCTATCCTCGTCTTCCCTCTGCTCTACTCTGTATCACAGGGAGCAGTACTGACCTTGGCTCCTCGGGTATGTTTGACCAGTGAAAGGCACGTGCCAAAGCTTGGAGGTCAGGCAGATGGGAGAAGGCAGAGTGTTTTCTTTCTTTTTTAAAAAATATGTGTTTTAATTTAAAGACGGGGGGGCACAATTCAGGATTAGGTATACAAGTGGACATCATACAGGAAAAGTTTGGGCCTCCCTTTGGTCCCCAGTTTGCCTGGTTTGAGATCAGGTATGCTTATTGATGTTGTACGCCCTCACCCCCCCCACAGTGTCCGCTACTGCCAAACCATTTCTGATTGCATTATGGTAAATGTTTAGGGTCCACTTATGAGTGAAAACATGCGGTACTCAGTTCTTTGTTTTTGTGATAGATCACTGGGTATGCGCGACTCTAAATCCATCCAAGATGCTGCGAAGTTCATATGTTTGCCCTTCCTTATGGCTGTAAAATATTCCATCGTGTATATGTACCACATTTTAAAAATCCAGTTTAGTTTTGATGGATAACACGGTTGGTTCCATGTTTTGGTATTGTGAATAGTGCTGCAATAATCATGCGTGTGCAGATATCTTTTTTATAGAATGATTTGAGTTCCTCCAGGCATATACCCTGAAGGGGGAATGCTGGGTCACAGGTAGGCGAATTTCTAGTTCTTTTAGAAATTACCGCACTATCTTTCATAGAGGATGAACTAGTGTGCATTCCTTCCAGCAGTAAGGAAGCATTCCCTGTTCTCTGCATCCTCCCCAGCATCTGCTGTTGTTTGTTTTATTAAGGATGGCCTTTTTTTTTGAGTTGGAGTCTGACTCTACCACCCAGGCTGGAGTGCAGTGGTATGCTCATGACCACGCCGGCGTCGACCTGCAGCGCTCAGGCAATCCTTCCACCTCAGCCTTCCAAGTAGCCAGAACTATAGGCGTGCGCTATCGCATCCGGCTGATATTTGATTTATTGTAGAGACAAGGTCTTGCCGAATTGCCCAGGCTGGTCTCAAACCTATGGGCTCAGGCAATCCACTGGTTTCGGCCTCCCAAAGTGCTAGGATTACAGACTGAGTCACCAAGACTAGCCATAATGGTCATTCTTACTGGTGTTTGGTGGTATCTCAATGTGGTTTTGACTGGCATTTCTATGATGATTAGTGAGGCAGAGCACTTTTTCATATGTCTGTTGGCTGCTTGTGTATCTTCTTTTGAGAAGTGTCTATTCATGTCTTTTGCCCACTTTGTAATGGGGCCGTTTGTTTTTTATCTTTAGGCGTGTTTGAGTTCCTTGTGCATCCTGGATATTAGGCCTTTGTCAGATACACGGTTGGCAGATATTTTTTCCCATTCTGTAGACTGTATCCCTGCTCTCTTGATGGTTTCTTTTGCTTTGCAGAAGCTTTTCAGCTTGATGAGATCCCACTTGTCTATCTTATCTTTTATGGCATGGATATCTGAGGTTTTGATCAGAAATTGGTTGCTTACTCCGATTTTTGAAAGGGAGTCTTCTGCATTTTCTAAGATTCTTATAGGTTGAGGTTTTATGTTTAGGTCTTTGATTCATTTAGAGTTGATTTTTGTATATGGTGATAGGTAGGGATCCAGTTTAATTCTTCTGCATGTGGTCAGCCAGTTTTCCCAGCACCATTTACTAAATATGTTTTCCTCTCCCCAGTGGTTGTTATTGGAGGCTTTGTCGAAGATGACTTGGTTGAGAGATTGAGGTTTTTCTTCTGGAATCTCTATGCTGTGACATTGGTCCACATGCCTGTTTGTACCAATAATAGGCTGTTTTGATTATTGTAGCTTTATAATAAAGTTTAAGGTCTGGAAGTGTGCTACCTCTCACTTTGTTTTTTTTGCTAAGGATTATTTTGGCTATTTGTGGTCATTTATGTTTCCTGGGTTCCTATATTGTCATTTCCATGTCTGAGAAGAATGATGTTGCTAATTTAATTATGATGGGTATTGCATTGAATCTGTAGATTGCCTTCAGTAAGATGGACATCATAACAAGGTTGCTTCTTCCTATCCATGAGCATGGAATATGTTTCCATTTGTTTGTGTCTTCTTGGACTTCTTGAACAGTGTTTTATAGTTTTCATTGTAAAGTCTTTCACTTCTCTGGTTAGGAAGATGCCAAGGTATTTTAGTTTTGTGTGTGTGTGGCTATTGTGAAAGGGATTGTGCTTTTTATTTGGTTCCCTGCCTGTTAGTTGTTGGTGTATAAGAATGCAACTGTCTTTTGCACATTTATTTTGTACCCTGAAACTTTGCCAAAGTCCTTTATCAGTGAAAGGAGGGTTTTGCCAGATTCTCTTGGATTTTCGAGATATAGGATCATATAATCAGCAAAGAGGGATAACTTAACTTCTTTTCCTATTGGGATAATCCTGATTTCCTTCTGTTGTCTATTTGCTCCAGCTAGAACTTCCAGCACAATGTTGAACAGGAGGGGTTTGAGTAGACAGTGTTGTCTTACTCAGGTTTTTTAGGGGAAATGCTTCAGTTTCTATCCATTTAGCAATATGCTGGCTGTGGGTTTATCATAGATGGCACTAACTGTTTTGAGGTATATTCTTTCAAAACCTAGGTTTTCAAGGGTTTTTATCAAGAAGGGATACTGAATTTTTCCACATCTAATGATATAATCATGTGGTTCTTGTTTTTATATCTGCTGATGTATTTAATTACATTTATGGTCTAGCAGATGTTGAACCAGCCCTGCATCCCGGGGATAAAACCTGCTTGGTCATGGTGGATGATTTTTGAGATGTGTGGTTGGATCCGGTTTGCTAGAATCTTATTGAAAATGTTTGCATCTATCTTCATCAGGGATATTGGCCTGTAGTTCTCTTTTATCGTTGGATCTTTACTTGATTTGATATCACTGAGATGTTAACTTTATAAAATGATTTGAGGAGAGAAGTCCTTCTTTCTCAATTGTCTGGAATGCTTCCAATAGGATGGGCATCAGCTCCTTTTTGTATGCTGTATAGAATTCCGCTGGAAAGCCACCTGGTCCAGGGCTTTTTTTTTTTTTTTTGTAGGTAGTTTTCTTATGATCAGTCAATTTCCTGGATTGCTGTTGGTCTATTTGGTGTCTCAATGTCTGCTTGTTTCATCCTTGGGAGGTTGTGTGATATCAGAAAGTTCTCCATTTCATTTAGGTTATCAAGTTTGTTTCCATACAGGTGTGTATAATAGTATCTGATAATCTTTTGTATTTTGGGGGGGGGTCAGTTGTGATTTGATCTTTTGCACTTCTGATTGTGTTTATGTGGTCTTTTTCTCTTTTCTTGGTCATTCTGGCTAGGGGGTCCATCAATCTTATATATTCTTTCAAAAAACCAGCTTTTTGTTTTGTTGATTTTTTTTCTATAATATTTTTGTCTTCTATGTCCCATATTTGGTCTTTTACTTTGGTGATCTGGATTCTTCTGTTGAAGTTAGGGTCTTGGTGATTTGTCTTTCCATCTCCTTTAGGTGATTTGCTAGGTTGTCATCCTGTTTTCTTTCTAAATTCTTGGTGTGTATTTGTAGAGATATAAATTCTCCTCTCAGTACTGATTTCATGGCATCCCAGAGGTTTTGCTAAGATGCTTCTTCATTTTCATTTGTTTCCAAGAATCTTTTAATTTCTGTTTTGATTTCTGTGTTGACCCAGTAATCATCCAGTTTCATGCTGTTTAGTGTCCATGTCTCTGCGGGTTTTGGGGAATTTTATTGGTGTTGATATTTATTTTTATTCCACTATGGTGTGAGAAGGTGCATGACAGTATTTCAAGCTTATGAAATTTGTTTATGCCTGATTTATGGCTGAGGATGTGATCTATCTTGGCATACAATGATGTAGTGATAAGTAGAATGTATATTCTGTGTTTGTTGGGTAGAGTGTTCTGTAGGTATCTGTTAAGTTCATTTGGTCAAGTGTCAAGTTGAGATTCTAGATCTCTTTGTTTATTTTTTTGCCTCAATGATGTGTCTAGGTTTATTAGTGGAGTATTTAAGTCCCCAGCTATAATAGTGTTACAGTCAGCATCTTTTTTTTAGTTTATTTAGTAGCTGCTTTATAAATGCTGGTGCTTCTATGTTGGGTACATATATATTTATGATAGATATTTCTTGTTGATGGGTTGAACCTTTTCTCATTATGTAGTGTCCTTTTGTATCTTCTTTAATTTTTGATACCTTAAATGTTGCTTTGTCTGATATTGATATCACAACTCCTGTCTTCTTTTGTGACCCATTTGCCTGGAAATTCATTTTCCATCTTCTAACTTGGAGTCTGTGTGTGTCCTTTGTGGTGAGATGTGTTTCCTGGATGCAGCAAACAACTGGATCATGGTTTTTTTATCCAGTTTGCCATTCTGTGTCTTTTCAGTGGTGCACTTATTCCATTCATGTTCAGGCTGACTATTGAAATGTGAGTGTTTTTCTCCATCATGTGGTTCTTATAAAGAATTGTTTGTTTGTTTTCTGTTAACTTTTGGGTTGATGTTTGTGTGTGTTTTCAAGTTTGCAGTTGCAATATAATCTCTGTTGATTCTGTGTTTTCCCGTTTTCTTGAGAAGTGCATGGTCTTCCTTTTTCTATGTTTCCTCTATGCTTAATATCTTTTTAAGTGTCTTCTGTAGACCTGGTCTGGAAGCTGCATAATCTCCTAGGGAGCAGATGTCTGGGGAGGATTTTAATTCTCCATCACTTATGAAACTGAGCTTTGCCGGATAGGAAATTCTTGGCTAAAAATATTTATCTTTGAGGACTTTGAATATTGGACTCCAGTCCCTTCAGTTTGTAGTGTCTCTGCCAATAGGTCTGTTGCTATTCTGATTGGTCTCCTCTGGTAGGTAGTACGAGGTTTCTCTCTTTCTGCCTGTAGGATTTTGTCTTTTGTACCTACTTTGTGTAGGCAAATTACTATGTGTCTAGAAGTTTGTCTACTCATTTGATGTCTTGCAGGGGTTCTCTGTATCTCTTGTTTGGATGGTTACATCTCTGGTGAGATGGGGAAAGTTTTCTTGGATAACATCCTGGAATACTTGCTCCAAGACATTCTTACTTTCCCTTTCTTCTTCTGGGATAGGTTTGGCCTCTTGATATAACGCGCATCTCTTGGAGGCTTTGCTCTTTCTTTTCAAGTTTTTATTCTATGTGTTTTTTTTTTTTTTGAGTTGGAGTCTTACACTGTTGCCCAGACTGGAGTGCAGTGGCTGCTCCCAGCAACTGCAGCCTCGACCTGCTGGGCTCTGGCGATCCTTCCGCCCCAGCCTTCCAAGTAGCTGGAACTTCAGGCGCGTGCTACCATGGCTGGCTAATTTTTGATTTATTGTAGAGATGAGGTCTTGCCAAATTGCTCAGGTGGGTCTTGAACCTCAGGCAATCCACTCACCTCAGCCTCCCAAAGGTGCGGGATTACAGGCTGAGCCACCGAGCCCGGCTTTTCTATGTGTTTTTACATATCAGGTTAATTCCATGTTTTTTTCTTCAAGTTCAGAGATTCTTTCTTTTGCTTGATTAATTCTGCTTTCCATGCTTATCATCTTGTTATTTATTTCCTGGATGAAGTTTTTATGGCCAAATTCTCGGTTATAAGTTCTTTCAGTGTTGCATCTTATCTTTCTTGAGTCATCTTTGCTCTTTTTATCCATTCCCTAATGTCTGTTGTATTCTGGGGCCAATCTTTGATGGCTTCCATTGTTTGGGTTCTGAGGTCTGATTTTTCAGGAATTTTCTCTTTGGTGCACTGGGAATTACCTGTGTTCTTCCACTAATTTTTTTCCTCATTGGTGACAGATCTCTTCCTTTTCCCTTTAGTTCCATTATTCTGTGGCAGTGAGAGAGGCTTTTACTTGTGATGTTTGCTCAACCCTCTATTTTTCCCTGATCAAGGCTCCAGATTTGTTTTACTTTGAAATAGGGCTGTGAGTGGGAAGCTTTGCTGCCTTTTGTAGTTTTGAGAGTCAAACAAGGTGGAGCATGGGGTGCTAGAATTCAGACACTACTTGGAAATCACATTGTTCACTGATTGTGATATGGTTTACCTGAGACCCATTCCCCACAACCACTGTATATGACAATATAGTGGGCACATATGTATACTCCCTGAGTCCAAGAAACAGTACCAGCAATAAGGAGAACATAGAAAGGTAGAATGAAATAAGACAGACAAAAATAAAAAACTGAAAAACAAAAACAGATACCAAAACAAACAACAGTGCATTCATGTGCGCACATGCGCGCACACACACACACACACACACACACACACTCACACACACACACACACAAACTAAAATCAAAACAAACTGGAAAATAAGCAAAGCAAAAAAAGCCAAACAAACAGCAAAACCAAACACACACATACACACACACATTTTCAATGAAAAATGAAAAAAAGAAAAGGAAAGAAAAAAAAAGAAATTCAAATTGAACCCTTGCACATATATTCACACACATTATACTAAAAAAAAAGAAAGAACAAAATACTGAAAGATGAACATTCTCAGGTACACACAAAAACAGAAAACAAAAAATGAAAGAAGAAAGAAAAGAAAAAATAGGAAAAGAAAAAATTGTGGGCAGGAATCCATATTGAACCCTCACATACACATTCATGCACAGAGGCAAAATAAAAAAAAAATTAAGCAAACAAACCCCAAATCAAAAAGCCTCCTGTCCTCTTGTGGCAGGTTCTGTGTAGTTCCTCTCAGCTTATTCAAGGTAAACCCCTCTGCTGTCTCCTGTGGAGCAGCTGCCTCATTCACAATCTCCCCAGTGTCCCACCAGAGGGAGGAGGAGGAGGAGATGGAGTGGGTGGGGCTTCAGTCCTCCCCTACTACTTCCATATTTTGGGGGATATACCCTCTGGTGGGGAGGTACGGGATTGTCTCTTCCCCAGGTGCTGATGAGGGGTGCCTCAGCCAGGCTTATCCTAGAGTAGAGTCTTCCTACTGTGGCTGACATCTTGGCTCTGTCTGGGTTTGTCCCTCACAGTTGTGCCCCAGCCTTGTGGGTCTGATGTTCAGAGGATGGTTGGGGAGGAGGGGGTTGGGAAAGCTCTGGACTCATCGCTGATGTCTTCAGGGGTCTTCCTTGTCCTTTTCTGGTCACACCCTTTGTTCCACAGCTGAATCAGGGTAGAGGGATGCCTGGGACTCAGCACTTGTCCTGTCCCTCCAGAGCCTGTGATTTTGGGATCTTCCCTCTGGGTCACGGCCAACCCTTGAATAGTTAATCCACTGGTCACAGAGTTGGGAGTCTTTCACTCTGTGATGAGTAGACCAGAGCATTTTCCTGCCAAGTTTTCAAGATCATGGCAGGGTGCCTCTTTCATCTTTTCCAGTGGGGTTCTGCCTCTGGGCTTCCTTGTTGTGCTCTCTCCACAGCCCTTGCTGCCAGTGACCAGCCAGGCAATGCTGCGGTGAGGCAGAGCTGGGAAGTGCTAGGGCCCAAGCAGTGCACCTGCAGCACCAACCGCTTCACCAGGAGAGCCCTGGCCACTTGCTCCTAAGTCTCCACTCAGTCAACCACTCACATGCCCACTTACTCACAGATATGTACTCAAACTTATCCATACACTCACTCATTCTGGGACTCACATAGTCCAACTGGCTCTGTTACCATCTTCCCAGAAGTCTCTGGCAAAGTGTTTTCACCTCCTCACTCTGTTTTGTAGCATTTCTGACAGTGGTTGAGTCCCTTCATTGGACCCAGGCTACCCTGGACACACTGTCCTTCTGTGGAATCCACTCCCACCAGACTGGCCTGCTGCAGTTTCATATCCTGCAGCAGCTGCCCGAATGCTGGGGTCCACTGACACCACCTCATCTCTGTTCCTTCAGCTGTAGGTGGGATGAACCTCTGGTTCCCCTTACTCTCCTCTGTTTGTTTAGGCTTTCAGCTTTTTCGCCATCTGTGTCACTGATTCTTGGAATTCAATTTCCCTGTTTAAAGTACCCAGAGGGACTTTTGTTTTACTGATTAGCTCCTCACTGATCGACCTCTGCCATTTCTACACAGTCTGGATTCTCTTCTCTTTCCCTACTCAGTAGCAGATGGCATCCCATCACACTTCATTCCTGAGATTATACAGCCTAGGAAGTTATAGACTTTGGAGAAAAGAGATGGGTTAGAGATGAGATGATGGTAGAGGCTGGCCTTCAGAAAATGAGACATTTCCAGCTCTGTTTTGACATCCCAGGTGGTAACTCTGCCCAGTGCCCCCAAATAGTGCCTTGGTGTCTCCTACTTGAAAGGTTTCCTTCTGAAGAGATAACGCTACAACACTTCTGCCCCTTACCCAGGCAGTCTGAGTTCTAAAGAATGATCTAAATTAACAGTGGGCTAATGAAAATCTAGAATGTACTGAGGAAAGGACTTCTGACTCTGAAAATTGACCCTTCTTTCACAACTTTTGGAGAAATGACAGAATAGTGGAGGCCATGGTACCCCTCAGAATTGAAAGTGGTCTTACTTATCTCTCTCCCTCCGTCTTGAACCACTTACTCCATCACAGCTAAAAAGGTTCAGGAAAACAGGTAACAAGGAGGGATGGCCTTGACATTCCTGGCATCCACCTAGGGATTCTCCTTCTAGAGAAGTCCACAGAAAGAATGATGACCTTCCTCTCTGATCGTTTTTCCTTTTGGGTCTCTATAGGATTATAATTAAGGAATGACAACTTTCTGGGTTCTGAGGGACTTCAAATTGTATTCTGTAATATATAGAAATGTGGCTTCTAAAAATATTCTCATTATATCTGAAAGGATTAAGATGATGATGTCAGCTAAGTTTCATTTTAGGCAACAATAAGCAGTTCTGCTTGCCTCAGCTTTTGAGAACACATTAACCTATAAATTCTCTTTTAAAACTACTATTCTTCACATAAAAATAAAATACTTTTTTTTTCATTTTAGAAAAGGCATTCTTATTTAATTGACCTTTCCTTTTTAATGCTCAGTTTGTAAAATTTCTCTGGGATTCGGAACCAGTTGTCTGTGGGAATTTAAATCCATGGGGTGCAGCTTGTAGGAGCCTTGGTAACTTTATTAGTAAAGATCTTTCTTCTGTTCTTTTTCCTGCTGACTGAGCATTAAAGGCTTGACCTGAATCATCTGTTATTTTGAAAATGTATGTAAGCATGGGGCTCTCAAATTTGGGGAAAAAATAGCAGAAGAAAAAAAAAAGAATGACTCTTGTGGTGGTACTATAAATAGGCAAACCTTACCAAGTCAATAATTTTTCTTTCTTGACTAAGAAATGCCAGTGACTCTCTAAGTCATTTAGTGACTTAATTGTCTTAATTACTCCAGGGATTCTTGTGTGGTTGGCATCATATTAACTCATGGAATCTTTGTTCCTTGCTATGTTTTTATTAGAAGAGCTGGCTGTCTTTTTAAATACATGTAGATTGTTCTTTCTTTTATGTTGCTACTTTATGAAGGTGTTAAAAATGACACTCTAAAAGACAGGACTGGAAAATTGTTTGGTTAAATTGTGCATGGCAGACGCCTATGAATTCTTCACACCCATTACGGTTTCCCAGTAATGTGCCATCATCCTAAATATATTACACTTTAGATATTTGCAGTGTTTATCCAAAATGATGTCACAATATTATGTGGTCCACTTGGAAACACCCTCCCCCGCCAACCAAGCCCCAGCAATAGCTCACGGAGTATGATCAAATGCTTTTATGCACACTCTGATTTTGTTACCCCTTCATTTCCATGCACTAGACAGAGGGAATTTAAGATGCATCTAAACAATGGAGGACATAATATTTATTTAGGTCTAAATGCTGGATTGATGTTATAGATTTATTGACTTAGGGTCATTCAATTTTATATGTAGTGATAGTAAATAGTTTTGAAAGGAAATATATTTAAGTGGCAAAACCCTAAAACTTGAGGATTAAAAAAGGAATTTTAGAAATATATAGTGACACATTGGTGTTTTCCTATGGAGCATATGGAGACATAAAGATCGTAATATATGTTTCCATGTTCCTATATGCCTATGTATTGAGGAATTTCTTGATTATGTAAGTATGAAAATTTACCCTCATCCCAGAGAAAAGACCATCATCACCTATCAACAATGCCTTAGAGCTGATCTTACAGTCCTGGCCAAAAGTGGTGTCCTTTTTAACCACATATAAGACAGATGACAGTCTGAGTGACTAAAAGATTCTAGCTCCCAATTTGCTCTGCAACACAAAAACTTCTACCTAAATTCAAGTGATTGAGAGGATTATAATTGTAGAATACCCATAGACTTGTTCTAACACACTGGTTTTTAGTGTTTTTTTTTAATTGAGGGGAAATTCACATAAAATAAAAATAATCATTTAGAGTGCATGACTCAGTGGTATTTAGTACTGTCAAAATATTATGCAGCTGTCATTTATTATAAGTTCCAGAACAGTTTTATCACCCCAAAAGAGAATCCTCTTAAGCAGCTACTTCCTATTCTCTTCCAATACTTCTTTCCAAGCCTTGGCAGCCATCAATCTACTTTCAGTCTCCATAGAGTTTCTTATTCTGGATATTTCATAAAAATGAAATTATCCAACATGTGACTTTTTGTGCCTGGCTATTTTTACTAAGTCTAATGTTCTTAAAGTTCCTCTATGTTATAGCATATATCCATATTTCATTTCTTTCTATGGCTGATGAATACTCTGTTTATATGAATATCATATTCTGTTTATCCATTCATGGTTAGTAGATTGGGGTTGTTTCCACTTTTTGGCTATTGTGACTAGTGCTACTATGAATATCTGTGTACAAGTATTTGTTTCA
This sequence comes from Carlito syrichta, assembly GCF_000164805.1. Lineage (NCBI taxonomy): Eukaryota > Metazoa > Chordata > Mammalia > Primates > Tarsiidae > Carlito > Carlito syrichta. The sequence continues at coordinate 152,535 of NW_007246521.1, forward strand.
GTATTTGTTCCCATTTCTCTTGGGTATGTATTATGTTGGATGAAATTTCTGAACTATATGGTAATTCTATGACTAGCTTTTTGGAACTCTGCCAATCTGTTTTCCACAAGGACTGCACTATTTTACCTTCCTACTATCAATGAATAGGGATTCCAATTTCTCCATGTCCTCACCAACACTTGTTTTCCATTTTTCCCTTCCTTTTTTTTTCTTTTGATTATTATAGCCATCCATCCTAGTTCTTGTGAAGTCATACCTCATCAGGGTTTTGGTTTGCCTTTCTCTAATAACTAATGATGCTGTGTGTTTCTTCATGTGCTTGAGGGACACTTGCATAGTTTTAGAAAGATATCGATTTAAACTCTGTCCATTTTCTAATTGAGATATTTCTTTTGCTGAATCGTAAGACTTCATGTTTTGCATACTAGACCCTTATCAGATATTTGTAAATGTTTTTCTCCCATTCTATAGATTGTCTTCTCACTTTCTGGGTAATATTTTTCTGGTACACAAAAATTTTTAATTTTGATGAAGTCCAATTTATCTATTTTTGTCTTTTGTTGCTCTTGGTTTTGGTGTTACTGTTAAGGATCCTTTGCCAAATCCAAAGTTTTGGAAATTTAGTCCTATAGTTTCTTCAAAGAGTTTTTTAGTTTTTGCTCTTACATTTAGGTCATTAATACATTGTGAATTAACTTTTCTGTACAACGTGTGGTAGGAGTCTAACTTCATTGCTTTATATGTGGACATCCAATTGTACAGTTTTATTTGTTGCAGACACATTCTTCCCCCATTAAATGACTTTGCACTCACTCTTCTTGAAAATCAATTAGCTGGCCGGGCTTGGTAGCTCAGTCTGTAATCCCAGCACTTTGGGAGGCCGAGGCGAATGGATTGCCTGAACCCGCGGGTTCGAGACCCGCCCAGGCAACTTCGCAAGACCTCATCTCTACAATAAATAAAAAATTAGCTGGGCATGGTAGTGTGCACCTGTAGTTCCAGCTACTTGGAAGGCCAAGGAGGAAGGATTGCCAGAGCCCAGCAGGTCGAGGCTGCGGTGGCCGGGAGTGTGCTGAGAGACTCAAAAAAAAAAAAAAAAACCTCAAAAAGAACTATTACTATATGAATTCCTACCCCACGTTCACTGTATTTGTTTGCAGTGTTTGTACTTAGAACTTTGTTAAGCTTAATTTTTGTTTGTCGCATGAAATAACCGATTGCTTCTGCAACTGCTGCTAGCAGTGTGTGAGTGTTAAGCAATAAGCCCCTCCCGGACATTCCTTTGCTTAGATTATGGTAGACTCTGTGGCCCTAGCCACTCTCCTGGTGGGTTCTGTGATGTTGTCAACCTCCTGCTCACATGCCAAAGTTAATTTACGCAGTGACTGTGTAAACTTAGCTTATCTGGCATTCCACTCTCCCCGTTTAGCCGTTTCCTGTCAATCACAGGCAACTGAGCTCGAGCCTGCGCAAAACCAAAAACAAACCAACCAATCTCAAGCGCCTCTGTCCCTTGACATCACCGCGGACCTGATTGGAGACTAATTATGCAAGGTCCGCAGACTTCGGTTTCTACGTCATGACCTCTTTTGATTGGTTAATGTTGTAAGCCTAGGAAAAACCAGTCACGCCCAGCCCCTCCCTCTGTAATTGTGCATAAAAACTGCTTGCTATAGTGGATCAGGGCTCTCAAGCTCGAGCCGCTGCGTTGGTTTTGGTTTGTGAGCCAAGACTGGAGCCTGAATAAAGACCCTCATGTGTTTGCATCGGAGCTGACTCTTTGGCGGTCTCTCGGATTTAAAATTTTGGGTTTAACACGTGCTACTGCACTTGCACTCCAGTCTGGGTGACAGTGAGACTCCAACTCAAAAAAAAAAAAAAGAGAAAATCAAGTAGCTATATGTGTATTGGGTTTATTTTTGTAACCTTACTTGTAGTCCATTGCAACTTTGTCAAAGTGTTACTTTTACTGAAACAAAACACGATGCATTGGACATTCAATAGGTTAAACTAGCTTTTCATGAGTGGAATAATCTTCTACCTGCAGGTTGCAACTGGAAATAAAAACATGTTCTATTAACATTTTCTCAGTGATATCTTGATAACTTGTTTCTTTGCCGAACACTTACATAGGGTGAACTGAAACAGATTGTTTAAAGCATTCAGTGATTTGGCTTAGAAGTACACTTAATTTAGGTGAGTGTAATTTACTGTAAGCCTGTAAATCTTAATTACACAATTCAACATGATTTCTGAATTTGTTCTGTGTCAACGTGCTATATTCAATAAAATAAAACAAATAGTCATAGAAAAAAAAGAAAGAAAAAAGAATGACCAACACTGATAGGGTTTATGAGGCTTACATGATGAGTTGTTTTTCTAATCGTGGTCCAGAGTCACTTGATTGCTTCACCCCAGAAAAGCACTGGCAGTTTAGCATATGGAACGGCTCACTGCAGTTTGTTTTGTTTCTTAAAAAGTCATGTTTTGCCACACAGACAAGTAGTGAACTCACTTTTTTCCATAGAACTCAGTGAGAAAATAAACATAATGCATGCAAAAAGGCTTGTGCTTGAAGTGACAAACTGTTCTATAACTATTATTTTTATTTTAGTGACTGGAACGGTTTCAAGCAGAACACATTCAGCAGTCTTCTTTGAGCTCCAGTTACAGACATGTTTCCTTGTGTATTTGGAATCTAGAGGCCTAGAGGCCTACATCTGCATTAAATGTATTCTTAAACTGACTTTCTAAATGTTTTCAAGTTATCTCCTTCTGTTCCCTCTTTGCTAGTGTTTGCCAGAGAAAGGAACTTTTTTTTCCAATTCAGCCCACCGGTCCTTGACTGGTTCACTCCCTAAAATACTTGCTATCTGGATATTTTCCATGGAACAGCAAACTGCAGTTTGTTTTGTTGCTAGAATGTTTTGACTTACAGACATGTTGTGAGCATGTTATTAAAATAGGTTGAAAGAGGACATTCCTATTATCATAAAAGTAGAAAAGATAATACAAATATGCATACAAAAACAAAAGCAAAAACAAAGCTAGTCTTTCCTGTGGGCCTGGAGAAAGAAATCGGTTCCACGCGCTATTTGTGAAATAAATTTCTCCTTGCTTTGCAGTACACTAACATAATTTGAAAAGAGTCAAGAAGTTGGTATTGAAGTATATCTCATTCATATAGGCTTCAAGAAGCTTGTGGCACTGAGAAGCACAGTTCAACATAGCTCAGTAACTGAAATTTTAAAAGTATTTTCTAAAGTGGGTGTATCAAAAAAATGTTTTATTTCCTGAACTAACACAAATGAGTTAGTTAGCATACAATAAATTAGTAGTTAGCATGCAAAAAGTTGTTCTAGATGAATGTGTGTTTTAAAATGCGCCTTCGAGAAAGAAAAAAGTTCTCCCACTTCTTTGTCAAGCTGTAATTTAGCAATGTTCTTTGTAATTCAAAACGTTTTGATTACCAAGGAAAAACAAAGGTGTGGTTTGACATTCAGGGAGAGAAACTGCAACACTGACATGTCTAGGGTCACAGAAATGGTGAGGAAGAAGGAGGTTCGGACCCATATCTGTGTCTTCAGACCTCTGGCAATGCCGGTAAACACATCATCCAAGGGAGCTGAAGGGGGTTGTGTTTTCATAGTTGTACACAGGTAAGAAATTGACATGGAGGGAGCGTGAGCAACCAACAGCTTAACAGGGGCTTTGGGTAGATCTGGAAGAAGGGACATAGGTTATGGAAAAGTGACTGCATTTTCTTAGAGACAGGTCCCAACGGTAATTACTGCTCTGGTAACCAGGCGCCATATTTTAGAGACAGCCCTGTATTCAGTTCACTTGCTGGGAGATGCTAAGAACAAGATATCCTCCTGCTGTGGCTTGATTTTTTAGAGGCTTTTTCCTCAAGAAGGCCTGAAGTGAGAGCCTTTTCTAATGAGGCCCACAGGGGTTCAGCCCTCACCCCTGATGCCTCTGGGTATTTGGGAGGGACACTCACAAGTAACACAGAAATTCCCCTGGGCAATCACATCCAGGCCGGGTTTCTTATGGGATTGCCTCTGTGAAGCTCCATCAGCATGCTTTCGGGGAAAGCAAGAGATGAGATAACGCTTCCTAGGTAGGAGCAGGTTGTCAGGTGTTGGAAGGCTCATGACTCTCTCAGATTTGTACCCCACGCCATGACGACAGGCTGAAAAGATGAGTGCTAAGGACAAATCTTGCTGGGCTCGGTGGCTCAGCCTGGAATCCCGCGCTTTGGGAGGCCGAGGTGAGTGAATTGCCTGAGCCCGCAGGTTTGAGACCCGCCCGGGCAACTTGGCGAGAACTCATCTCTACAACAAATCAAAAAATTAGCCAGGCATGGTAGTGCGTGCCTGTAGTTCCAGCTACTCAGAGGGCTGAAGCAGAAGGATTGCCGGAGCCCAGCAGGTCGAGGCTGCGGTGGCCGGGAGTGGCCGCTGCACTCCAGTCTGGGCGACGGTGTGAGACTCTAACTCAAAAAATAAAAAAAGGACAAATCTTGTCTACTCAGATATGAATCCCAAGACTTCAAGTAGTCATCTGCTTTCTTCCCAGGCTGGAGGTCTATGCAAATGCTCATATGTGCCTGATCTGGAAAGCAGAATTTCTTTTTAGAAAAATCTTTTTAATTTTAAAGATGTGGGGTACAATTCAGGATTAGATATACAAGTGGCCATTGTACAGGTAAAGTTTGGGCCTCCCTTGGTTCTCACTTAGTCTGGTTTGAGATCAGGTACCCTTAGACATGTTGTGTCTCGCCCATCCCCTGGCAGTATCCTGCTACTGCCAATTTCTTTCTTATAGTATTATGGTCAAGGTTCAGTGTCTACTTATGAGTGAGAACATGTGGTACTCGGTTTTTTGTTTCTGTGATAGATCCCTGAGTACTATAGACTCTAAATCCATCCAAGTTGCTGCAAAGTTCACGTTTGACCTTCTTTATGGTTGCATAATATTCCATCATGTATATATCACATTTTTTTATCCAGTTCAGTTTTGTTGGGCAGCGTGGTTGGTTCCATGTTTTGGCAGTTGTGAATCGTGCTATAAGAAACGTGTGTGCAGGTATCTCAAAGGTGGTGCCTATAGAAACCTAAGAGAAAATTAACTTATTCCTAGTTTAGTCTTTTTGCCTCAGCATAACCATTAGAAAGCATTCATGGTGCCCATTGAAGATGAACTGGATTAAAAAATGTGGTACATATACACAATGAATATTATGCAGCCATAAAGAAGGACAAACATATGGACCACAAAGCAGCTTGGATGAATTTTGAGTCAATCATACTCAGTGATCCATCACAGAAACAAAGAGCAGAGTACCATATGTTCTCACTCATAAGTGGACCTTGAACAGTTATAATACTATAAGAAAGAGATTGGCAGTAGTAGGAAACTGCCAGGGGAACAGGGGTGGGATTGGCAGTTGAGGGGAACTGCTAGGGAAGGGGGGCATACCTCATCATCAAGGGTACTGTTAGGGTCCGGACAGGGTGAGGGTGGAGAGGCACAGGGAGCCGCGCAGCCCTGCTGGGGCCAGCCAGCCGGAGGTGTGCGCCTGGAACCCAGAGATCCGAGTAAATGCAAAGAATTGCAACACACAAAGAGGTTAAGAAAGAAAAGTTTATTTAAAAGTAAGTTAGAGAGAGAAAGAGAAGAAAGAAGATTCACCTCTCCAAATAGGGGGAGGAGGACCGAAGCCTGGAAGCATGGCAAAAGCCATGGCTCAAAGAGCACACCAGAGTCTAGCAAGGCAATGGCCCCCGGTTGCTTGTGGCTGAGTCCTTTTAACCATTCCCCTTGATGGGGGGAGATCATCAAGGTGATTGGGTGGTGGTCTGCTCCACATCATCACAAAGGGGCAGGCAAGCGCAAGTACTGACGTCAGGTGATGGACAGCAGGCAGATGGGTGGGTTAGTCACATGATTGCTGCCATGGTGGGGCTTATCTGTGTGAGTAGTTCACAAGGGGCTGATTAGGTTAACCCTGGGGGGTAGGGAGGAAGGATTCCTGCAAGAGACTTGTTAGACATTTGCAGCTCACAAACTCTTATGACTTTGGCCAGCCAAGGGGTGATCTTTGATCTTCAGTCTTGACAAGGACCCTAAAAATTTACTAGAGATTATCATGCTAAGCCGTGAATGGTTGGGCTGTCCTGGTCTTGCATCTGCTGGAGATTTATAGAGGGGGATGGGATAGGCTTCTGTTTGTCTTGCAGTAGAATGTCTGAATGTTTCTTAATGGTTATGCTGAGGCAAAAAGACTAAACCCTTTCAGGTACCTGCAAAATCAATGTTTGTATACCCTGAATTGTACAACCCTGAAATGTTTGTACAACCCTGAATTGTACCCCACCTCTTTGTAATAAATAAATAAATACATACATACATAAATACATAAATAAATAAATACATGAAATCTAGAGAATAACAGTTAAAAAAAGAAAGCATTCAGACATTCTACTGCTGGCCAAGCAGGAGTTTATCCCATCCCTCCTTGGCAAATCTCACTCTGATGCAAGATCAGGATAGTCCAACTTTTCAATTCATGGCTTAGCATCATAATCTCTAGTGAACTTTTAGGTTCCGTGTCAGGGCTGATGGTCAAACATCATCCTTTGGCTGGCCAAAGCCATAAAAGTGAAAATGTTATAGCAGCCGCAGCAACTCACCGGGAACAGGAATGAATGCACTCAGAATAGGTACTGGAGACCGAGAGGAAAGTCGAAGGAGAAGTCTCAGGTGGAGTCGCTTCCCAAAACCTGAGCCCTGACCATCAGTTTCAGGTTGCTTTTATAGAGCTTTTTGTGGTTACAACATACGTGGGTTTGCTGTTGGTGAGTTTACCATTTTAAATTTAGGCCTGGGAACAGCTACTTCCACAACAAGCATTGAAGCAAACATCTTTACGGACAGTTCCATATGAGGTGCAGTAAAGGTGTTTACAGAAGCAGAAATTGCAGATAAGGGAGATGGCATGCAGCTGCTTGCTTAAGATAAGACCCCGGAGGTCAGTTTTCCTGCTTAATTCCTGTTTTTCTATCTCATTCTCCCACTTTGATGCCTGTTTTTCTATCTCATTCTCCCACTTTGATGCCCTTTAAAGTTTTTCTAAGGGGCATCACCTGCTTTCCATATCTTTTTTTTGAGTTGGAGTCTCACTCTGTCGCCCAGACTGGAGTGTAGTGGCCGCTCCCCGCCACCGCAGCCTCGACCTGCTGTGCTCCGGCGATCCTTCCGCCTCAGCCTTCCATGTAGCTGGAATTACAGGTATGCGCTACCACGCCTGGCTCTTTTTGATTTATTGTACAGATGAGGTCTCGCTGCCCAGGCGGGCCTCGAACGCGGGCTCAGGCCATCCACTCACCTCAGCCTCCCGAAGGCATGGGATGACAGGCTGAGCCACCGAGCCCGGCTGCTTTCCATATCTTGCAGAGGAAGTTGTTCATATCTGTAGAGAAAAATTTGGAATTTGAAGGATTCTAGGCAAGAGGAAACAAATCGAACTATTAGGTGAGAATGCAGGGCCCAAACAGGAGTGCCAATCGGACCACGAGGAGGGGTCCGGCTCATGGGAGAAGCCAAGATGTTCAACTCCAAAAATTGTTCCAATTCAGTCAAGAATCAGCCAATTCTTGTCTTCTGTTTGTGATTCCTTCCCTTAATTGTTGGGCCACGCCCCTAACTACCCCCAACTTATTTGCATAAAAACAGCATTCCTCATTTAGGAAGAGGCAAACTCTTCCTTTCTCAGCAGTTAGCAGGTTTAATCCGCTGCTCTTTTGTAATACCACTTCAGCTAGGGAATCTAATTGGTCCTTAAAGCTACTAATGATGTAGCAACCCATTTGATGTCATCTGTTAGATCTCTAGACAGTTGATGGTAGTATGTGGGTGAGGCCGCGATGCTTCCTATTCCAGTTCCTATTTCAGCTGTTATTTCTAGTTCAATTAGTAGGGGTATAATTTGAATGGGTCTTGGGGTTAAGTAGAACACATGCTTTTATTGCACACATAGTAGGGCAGTAATGCATTCCACGCATGAGCGGCAAGATAGCATTAGCAGAGACTTTTTGCCACATTTTTAGTTTGTCAGTCTATGGGGGCTGCATAAATTAGGCCTACGCCTAAAGCTAAGGCAATCGGGATGAAAAAGGTGAAGGTTAAAGGGTGATAGCAACACATTCAGTGAATCAACAGCCAGTGAAACAGTTTATTTACAGTGTTGATGGCTGGCTCCTCAGGCTTCTGCAGTGAATAGATTAGTCAGCTTCTGGAGTAAATAAAGCCAAGCTGAGGCTCTGTAAATTCTCTGGAGGCAGGACGTGGGCTCAGCAGGTGATTCTGAGGGGGTTCTTAGGGTCTCTGGTTGCCGTCCAGTTGTCTGAGCTCTCGGTGGTGTGGCAGTTTTTACTAGGGAGTGATGGATCCAGATGTCTATATCTGCAAGTTTTAAAGCTGTGGAGTTGTTAGAAGTACAGAGTAAGCCAGGCTCGGTGGCTCAGCCTGTAATCCCGCGCTTTGGGAGGCCGAGGTGAGTGGATTGCCTGAGCTCGCAGGTTCGAGACTTGCCTGAGCAACTTGGCGAGCCCTCATCTCTACAATAAATCAAAAAAATTAGCTGGGCGTGGAAGCGTGTGCCTGTAGTTCCAGCTGCTTGGAAGGCTGAGGCGGAAGGATCTCCGGAGCCCAGCAGG